>NW_028196711.1:0-32500 GCF_037176805.1 Vigna unguiculata | reverse complement strand
TAGAACTTTTCCAGACATTTCTAATTCGTGATCTAATTCGAAAACATTTTGCTTCCAACATAGGAATTGCTAAGAGTAAAATTCGGCAAAAAGAACCGATTGTATGGGAAATACTTCAAGAAGTTATGCAGGGACATCCCGTATTGCTAAATAGAGCACTACTCTGCATAGATTAGGTATACAGGCATTCCAACCCATTTTTAGTAGAGGGGCGTGCTATTTGTTTGCATCCATTAGTTTGTAAGGGATTCAATGCAGACTTTGATGGCGATCAAATGCTGTTCATGTGCCTTTATCCTTAGAAGCTCAGCAGAAGCACGTTTTACTTATGTTTTCTCATACAAACCTCTTGTCTCCAGCTATCGCGGATCCAATTTCTGTACCAACTCAAGATATGCTTATTGGACTTTACATATTAACGAATGGGAATCGTCGGGGTATTTCTTCAAATAGGTATAATCCACGTAATTGCAGAAATTTGAAAAATGAAAGAATTCCCCAAAAAAACTATAAGTATACGAAAAAAAAAGAACCTTTTTTTTGGAATTCCTATGATGCAATTGGAGCTTATCAACAGAAAAGAATAACCTTCGATAGTCCTTTGTGGCTCCGGTGGCGACTAGATCTACGCATTATTTTCGTCAAGAGAAGTTCCTATCGAAGTTCACTATGAATCTTTAGGCACCTATCATGAAATTTATGGGCATTATCTAGTAGTAAGAAGTACAAAAAAACAAATTCGTTCTATTTACATTCGAACCAACGTAGGTCATATTTCTTTTTATCGAGAAATCGAAGAAGCTGTACAAGGTTTTTGCCGAGCCTATTCATATGGTATCTAATCATATAGATGGTTGTATCTAAGATAAACAAATTTATGATACTGGTGTAAATTCAAATCTTCATGATTTAACATTTAACAAGGATCTTAGTTTTTTAATTTCTCAATTTCTACACAAATTAAGATAAAGAAAAGGCAGTTTTTCAATCATTGACTCAAATCCATTGTTGAACTGAATGAATCCCACTGAGTGGAATAGGGAGGTACTTATGGGGAGGTACTTATGGCAGAACGGACCAATCTAATGTTTCACAATAAAGTGATAGGTGGAACTGCCATTAAACGACTTATTAGCAGATTAATAGATCACTTCGGAATGGCATATACATCACATATCCTGGATCAAGTCAAGACTCTGGGATTCCGCCAAGCTACGGCTACATCCATTTCATTAGGAATTGATGACCTTTTAACAATACCTTCGAAAGGATGGCTAGTCCGAGATGCTGAACACCAAAATTTGATTTTGGAAAAACAGCATCATTATGGAAATGTACATGCAGTAGAAAAATTACGCCAATCCATTGAGATATGGTATGCTACAAGTGAATATTTTCGACAAGAAATGAATCCTAATTTTAGAATGACCGATCCTTTTAATCCAGTCCATATAATGTCCTTTTCGGGAGCTAGAGGAAATGCATCTCAAGTACACCAATTAGTAGGTATGAGAGGATTAATGTCGGATCCACAAGGACAAATGATTGATTTACCTATTCAAAGCAATTTACGCGAAGGGCTATCTTTAACAGAATATATAATTTCTTGCTACGGAGCTCGTAAAGGGGTTGTAGATACTGCTGTACGAACATCAGATGCTGGATATCTTACACGTAGACTTGTTGAAGTGGTTCAACATATTGTTATACGTCGAACAGATTGTGGTACCATTCGAGGAATTTCAGTAAATACCCAGAATGAAACGATGCCGGAAAGTAGTTGGACACAAACATTAATTGGTCGTGTATTAGCAGACGATATATACAGAGGTTCACGATGCATTGCCATTAGAAATCAAGATATTGGAATTGGACTTTTCAATCGATTGAAAACCTTTCAAACACAACCAATATCTATACGAACTCCTTTTACCTGTAGGAATACATCTTGGATCTGTCGATTGTGTTATGGTCAAAGTCCTACTCAAGGTCACTTGGTGGAATTAGGAGAAGCTGTAGGTATTATTGCGGGCCAATCCATTGGAGAACCGGGCACTCAATTAACATTAAGAACTTTTCATACTGGCGGAGTATTCACAGGGGGGACTGCCGAACAGGTGCGAGCACCTTATAATGGAAAAATTAAATTCAATGAGGATTTGGTTCATCCTACACGTACACGTCACGGGCATCCTGCTTTTCTATGTTATATAGACTTGTATGTTAGTATTGAAAATGGTGACATTATACATAATGTGACTATTCCACCAAAAAGTTTTCTATTAGTTCAAAATAATCAATATGTAAAATCAGAACAAGTGATTGCCGAGATTCTCGCAGGAACATATACTTTTAATTTAAAAGAAAAAGTTCGAAAACATGTTTATTCTGACTTAGAAGGAGAAATGCATTGGAGTACGGATGTGTATCATGCATCAGAATTTAAATATAGTAATGTCCATATCTTACCAAAAACAAGTCATTTATGGATTTTATCAGGAAAATCAGACAGATCCGCTTCAGTCTCTTTTTCAACCCGAAAAGATCAAGATCAATTGAACATTCATTATCTTTCTACAGGAGAAAGAGATATTTGTAACCATTTAGCAAGTAATAATAAAGTAAGACATAATTTGTTTCGTTTCACTCCTTCTGAAAAAAAAGAAAGAAGGATTTCAGATTATTCAAAAAATAATCAAATCCTATGTAAAGATCATTGTCATTTTACACATCCTGCTATTTTTCACGATACTACGGATTTATTAGCAAAGAGGCGGAGAAATCGATTCATTATTCCATTTCAATTCCAATCGATTCAAGAACGAGACAAAGCACTAATGTTAGATTCCAGTATCTCGATTGAAATACCAATCCATGGTATTTTTCGTAGAAATAGTATTTTTGCTTATTTCGATGATCCTCAATACCGAACACAGAGCTCGGGTATTACTAAATATAGGACTATTGATATAAATTACATTTTTAAAAAAGAGGATTTTTTAATCGAGTATCCAGGAATTCAAGAATTTAAGACAAAATACCAAATTAAAGTAGATCAATTTTTTTTCATTCCCGAAGAAGTGTATATTTTACCAGAATTTTCTTCCATAATGGTACGGAACAATAGTATTATTGAAGTAGATACACCAATCACTGTAAATATAAGAAGTCAAGTAAGCGGGTTGGTTCGATTGGAGAAGAAAAAAAAAAAGATTCAATTAAAAATATTTTCCGGGAATATCTATTTTCCCGGAGAAATGGATAAGATATCCCGGCACAGTGCCATGTTGATACCACCGAGAACGGTAAAAAAAAATTCAAAAGGATCAAAAAAAAAAATGAAAAATTGGATCTATGCTCAATGGATCACAATTATGAAAAAAAAGTATTTTGTTTTGGTTCGACCGGTCATTTTATATGAAATAGAAGATAGGATCAATTTAATCCAATTTTTTTCCCAAGATATGTTACAAGAAAGAGATAATTTGGAACTTCAAATTATTCATTATATTCTTTCTGGAAATGGAAAATCAATTCGGGGAATTTCTAATTCTAATACAAGTATTCAATTAGTTCGGACTTGTTTAGTCTTAAATTGGGATCAAGACAAAAAATTGTCTTCTATCGAAAAAGGGCATGCTTCTTTTGTTGAACTAAGTATAAAAGGTTTGGTTAGATATTTCTTAAAAATGGACTTAGGAAAATCCCATATTTCATATATAAGAAAAAGGAAAGATCCGCTCGGTTCAAGATTTATCTTGGATAATGAGTCGGACTGGACCAACATCAATCCATTTTTTTTTATAGATCCGAGGGAAAAAGTTCAACAATCACTTAGTCAAAATCATGGAACTATTCATATGTTGTTGAATAGAAATGAGAAATGCCGATCTTTAATAATTTTGTCATCATCGAATTGTTTTCAAATACGATCATTCCACGATGGAAAATATTACAATGGGATAAAAGAAGAAATAAATCCAATTCAAAGAGATCCTCTGATTCCAATTCAAAATTCGTTAGGTCCTTTAGGAATAGCCCTTCAAGTTGCCCATTTTTATTTTTACCTTTTAATTACTAATAATCAGATCTCGATAAATAAAAACGGGCAACTTGACAAATTAAAAGAAACTTTTCAAGTATTAAAATATTATTTAATAGACGAAAACGAGATCATTTATAAATCTGATCTATCTAGTAACATCCTTTTAAATCCATTCTATTTGAATTGGCATTTTTTCCATCATAATTATTGTGAAAAAAAAACGTTTCCCATAATAAGTCTTGGTCAATTTATTTGCGAAAATGTATGTATAGTTCAAACGAAAAATGAACCACACCTTAAATCGGGTCAAATTCTAACTGTTCAAATGGATTCTGTAGGAATAAGATCGGCTAACCCTTATTTGGCGACTCCTGGAACAACTGTTCATGGTCATTATGGAGAAATACTTTCTGAAGGAGATATATTAGTTACATTTATATATCAAAAATCGAGATCAGGTGATATAACACAAGGTCTTCCAAAAGTAGAACAGGTATTGGAAGTTCGTTCGATTGATTCAATATCCATAAACCTAGAAAAGAGAGTGGATACTTGGAATGGGCGTATAACAAGAATTCTTGGCATTCCTTGGGGATTCTTCATTAGTGCTGAGCTAACTATAGCGCAAAGTCGTATTTCTTTGGTTAATCAAATTCAAAAAGTTTATCGATCCCAGGGAGTTCACATTCATAATAGACATATAGAAATTATTGTGCGTCAAATAACATCAAAAGTATTGGTTTCAGAAGATGGAATGTCTAATGTTTTTTTGCCTGGCGAACTAATTGGATTGTTGCGGGCCGAACGAGCTGGGCGTTCCTTAGAAGAGTCGATCTGCTATCGAGTTCTATTATTGGGGATAACAAAAACATCTTTGAATACTCAAAGTTTCATATCTGAAGCAAGTTTTCAAGAAACTGCTAGAGTTTTATCAAAAGCCGCTCTCCGGGGTCGCATAGATTGGTTGAAAGGTCTGAAAGAGAACGTTGTTTTAGGGGGAATGATGCCAGTTGGTACTGGATTCAAAAGAATAATATACCGTTCAAAGCAAAGGCAATATAACAAGATTACCCCGGAAACAAAAAAAAGAATTTTGTGATACATCAAAATAATCTAGGATTTAAGAATTCCTAAAATAATGATTCTTAAGGTCGTATTCATCTCCGGTCACTTTATTTTGTATATATTTTGTATAATAAAAGAAACATAATAAATAAACGAATCATATTCAATGAAATAGAAAAAATGGCCCGATCTTTTTTTTATCAACGGCAAATTTTCAGTAGAAGAGAAGGTTCCTTCGGAACACTTATTTTTTTCTATTTCAGTATACTGGGTCTCTTTCTTTCATTTCAAAAAATTGATCTAATTTCTATTTGGAAATGAAAGAAAAGTGTGGGGATAATTATAAATGACAAAAAGATATTGGAACATAATTTTGGAAGAGATGATGGAAGCTGGTGTTCATTTTGGCCACGGTACTAGAAAATGGAATCCTAAAATGTCACCTTATATTTCTGCAAAGCGTAAGGGTATTCATATTACAAATCTTATTAGAACTGCTCGGTTTTTATCAGAATCTTGTGATTTAGTTTTTGATGCAGCAAGTGGGGGAAAACAATTCTTAATTGTTGGTACAAAAAAAAAAGCAGCTGATTCAGTAGCGCGGGCTGCAATAAGAGCTCGGTGTCATTATGTTAATAAAAAATGGCTCGGCGGTATGTTAACGAATTGGTATACTACAAAAACACGACTTCAAAAGTTCAGGGACTTGAGAATGCAACAAAAGACGGGGAGATTTCATAGTTTTCCAAAAAAAGATGCCGCTATATTGAAGAGACAATTAGCTCAATTGGAAACATATCTTGGCGGCATTAAATATATGAAGGGCTTACCAGATATTGTAATAATCGTCGATCAACAAGAAGAATATACGGCTCTTCGAGAATGTATAACTTTGGAAATTCCAACAATTTGTTTAATTGATACAAATAGTGACCCGGACCTCGCTGATATTTCAATTCCAGCTAATGATGATGCTATAGCCTCAATTCGATTAATTCTTAACAAATTAGTTTTTGCAATTTGTGAGGGTCGGTCTAGATATATACGAAATTCTTGATTAATAATAAGATAAAAAATTCTTGAATTTGCTTCGAGGGGTTCATAGATTTATGGAATCGCTTACTATACTAGTAAGAAATTGCACAAAAATGAAAATAGAAAACAAACAAAAATTTTATGTAATTAGTATCGGTATTCAAAATCAAAAATGAAAGTAGACAAATCAAAAGGGAAAGGAGATGTTTGAATAAAAATAATTCCCTTTTTTCAACTTCTTTTTTTAGAGGACAGGACAATATGAATGTTTTATTATGCTCTATCAACACATTAAAAAGATTATACGATATATCTGCTGTGGAAGTAGGTCAACATTTCTATTGGCAAATAGGGGGTTTCCTAGTACATGCCCAAGTACTTATTACTTCTTGGGTTGTAATTGCTATCTTATTGGTTTCAGCCATTCTAGTTATTCGAAATCTGCAAACCATTCCCACTTTCGGTCAGAATTTATTTGAATATGTTCTTGAATTCATTCGAGACGTGAGCAAAACTCAGATTGGAGAAGAATATGGTCCGTGGGTTCCTTTTATTGGAACTTTGTTTCTATTTATTTTTGTTTCTAATTGGTCAGGGGCTCTTTTACCTTGGAAAATCATCCAATTACCTCATGGGGAGTTAGCTGCACCCACAAATGATATAAATACTACCGTTGCATTAGCTTTACTTACATCAGTTGCATATTTCTATGCGGGTCTTTCAAAAAAAGGATTAGCTTATTTTAGTAAATACATCCAACCAACTCCAATCCTTTTACCGATTAACATATTAGAAGATTTCACAAAACCCTTATCCCTTAGTTTTCGACTTTTCGGAAATATATTAGCTGATGAATTAGTAGTTGTTGTTCTTGTTTCTTTAGTACCTTTAGTAGTTCCTATACCTGTCATGTTCCTTGGATTATTCACAAGCGGTATTCAAAGCTCTCATTTTTGCTACTTAGCTGCGGCTTATATAGGTGAATCCATTGAAGGCCAATCATTGACTAGTTTTCTCAAAAATAGTCTTTTTTGTTTAGCTTGCCACACATATATTGTGGCTCAATAGAATCTACAAAATAAACATCTATCTATAGATATATAGATAGATATAGATAGATCTATTCGATTAGTATATATTAGTTTGGATATTCAAAAAAAAATGAATAGCTAGAATTAGAATTCTGTATGATATTTACGTTTACAATGTGTGATAAAAAGATACTATAGAATGTTAGTAGATTCTCGTTTGATTCACATTTAATTCAACAATTGATCAAAAGATAATTAAAAACATTTAGATCACCCAATTTCCTATATTTCTTTGAAACATTAATGAAATCGAATGAATTTATTTAGATTGATTGTATCCATATGGGATAAGAGAATAAGAAAAGAGGGAAGGGGAGCTTAAAAAAAAACATGATAAAAAAAATAGAAGTGAGGGGATCAGTCAAGGTTTTTTAGGTTTCAAAGAATGAATTTCAATTTCGATTGAATCTAAAACACAAAGAAAATTAGTTTACAGCATAGAAGAAACCTATGTATATGTGATATGATATTATAGATGAACTAGTTTTATATGAACTAACCATATATCTGAAATAACTAATCTTTTCTATATAAAAAAGGCCTCGCTATTACTGTCAATTTCTATAGGGATAGAAAGCAAAGTCCTTGCGTTTCAGCTCTAATTGTGAATTGAAAATTAAAAACTAAAGAAATTGTATAAAAAAACGAAGAATTCAAAGAATGATTCCAAAATTAAGGTAAGAGAGAACAAAGATTTATACAGATTCACCCCCAAAACTATGTAGTTCGAGACGAAAAAAGAAATCTCGAAGTAATTCGTTTAATAACTATTATTTTCAATTTTTAATTCTTATTTTTATTAATTACTTTAACTGAAAAAGTCTTGGTAATTGAAAAATGAAGTCAGAATTTATTAGTCGATTATATCATTAACTATTTCTTTCTTTTATATGTAGGTTACGAGGAAATTCTCATGAATCCATTATTTCTGCCGCTTCTGTTATTGCTGCTGGATTGGCCGTAGGGCTGCTTCTATTGGACCTGGGGTTGGTCAAGGCACTGCCGCAGGGCAAGCTGTAGAGGGGATTGCACGACAACCAGAGGCAGAGGGAAAAATACGGGTACTTTATTACTTAGTCTGGCTTTATGGAAGCTTTAACAATTTACGGGCTGGTTGTAGCATTAGCACTTTTATTTGCTAATCCTTTTGTTTAATCCTAAAAAGATAAAAATACATATGTGGACTTCCTTTTCGAATTATATTAATAATTCACTCCTACAATTCTTTATCTGTTCGGATAAGAACACAGGAGAAGGACTAATTGAAAGGTATTCACATACTTATTCACCCTCTTTCTTCTTTTTGTTTAGTCCAATGAACCCCTCTTTTATTTTATTTCTTTTAAGATAATTTTTTGAAAGTGTTCAAACTAGATAGATTTTGCAATTGATAAAAGAACTGGTATCTAATTCTAAGAAGTATCATTCTTTTAGGGAATCTTCCAATTGATTGACCAATCCAAATTATATCAAATTCTATATTATATATTCCAATAGATTATTATATTATCTATCTAATAGGAATATTAGAAAGATAATTAGTCTATTCATAAGAGGAGATGAGATCATATGAAAAATATAACCGATTCTTTCCTTTGTTTGGGCTCCTGGCATCCGCCGGAAGTTCGTGTTTAATACCGATATTTTAGCAACAAATCCAATAAATCTTAGTGTAGTGTTAGGTCTACTGGTTTTTTTTGGAAAGGGAGTGTGTGCGAGTTGTTTATTTCAAAGAATAAATTGGATTTAACCAAACTGCACTTTTTAGTTTAGTTAGAATTAAGAAAATGTGCAGGAATCCCGCGAATTACTTCTGATTCATTTTCTTTTTTGAATAAATTAAGAAAATCTTAAAGAACCATAGCATTCGCGCTTTATTGGTAATCCACTTTGATTCTCTATTTACCAAAAATTTTGGACTATTACCATGGTTAAAAGAGTTTGAAGTCTATACGCAGTGTAGTACTCTTTCTACCGCTATATTAATACAGAAAGGAAACGGTTTCAAAAAAATTATTCGATTTTTTTTTCGATATAAAACACTCATGTCGATAAAAAAAATGGCTTGAATCCTATTTATGGCGAGAAATAAAAAACGGGTGAATTTAAACCTCCCCTTTGTACGATGCGTAATCGATGGATGACCTATGTATAAATTCAAAAGAAGTCTTTGGATTTGAATAAAAAAACAACTTTGTTGACATATATTTGTTTTGGTCAAAAGAGTCCTCCGAATATTCTAGTCTTATATTGGTAATTGTTTTCACTTTGAATAGAGAGAGAGGATAGGCTCATTACATAAAAAATTGGTAAATTCCGATAAGTAATTGAGTGTGAGAGCCAAATGAATCGAAAGATTCATGTTTGGTTCGGGAAGAGATCATAGACATTTTGAAATGGATGGAAAGAGAGTCTACTTTCATTACGTGATTTATTAGATAATCGAAAACAGAAAATCTGAGAACTATTCGAAACTCAGAAGAATTACAGAAAACGCCATTGAACAGCTCGAAAAAGCCCAGGCCCGCTTAAGGAAAGTTGAAACAGAAGCAGATCTGTTTCGGGTGAATGGCTATTCTGAGATCAACGAGAAAAATTGAATTTAATTAATTCAATTTATACGACTTTGGAACAATTAGAAAATTACAAAAACGAAGCTAATGATTTTGAACAACAAAGAGTTATTAATCAAGTTCGACAGCGGGTTTTACAACAAGCCTTACAGGGAGCTCTAGGAACTCTAAATAGTTGCTTTGAACAACGAGTTACATTTACGTACTGTTAGTGCTAATATTGGCATGTTTGGGATGATGAAAATAAAAAAATAACTGATTAGGCTTTCTATTATACAATAGAGTATAGGCATCATTTTTTTCTTATAAAAAATAAATTTAAGATATTTTCATGGTAACCATTCGTGCAGATGAAATTAGTAAAATTATCCGTGAACGCATTGAGCAATATAATACAGAAGTAAAAATTGTAAATACTGGTACCGTACTTCAAGTAGGCGATGGTATTGCTCGTATTTATGGTCTTGATGAAGTAATGGCGGGTGAATTGGTGGAATTTGAAGAAGGTACTATAGGCATTGCTTTGAATTTGGAATCAAAAAATGTTGGTGTTGTATTAATGGGTGATGGTTGCTGATACACAAGAGGGAAGTTCAGTAAAAGCAACAGGAAGAATTGCTCAGATACCTGTAAGTGAAGCTTATTTGAGTCGTGTTATAAATGCCCTGGCTAAACCAATTGACGGTCGAGGAGAAATTTCAGCTTCGGAATCTCGATTAATAGAATCTCCCGCTCCCGGTATTATTTCAAGACGTTCGGTATATGAGCCTCTCCAAACAGGACTTATTGCTATTGATTCGATGATCCCCATAGGACGGGGCCAGCGAGAATTAATTATTGGAGATAGACAAACAGGTAAACAGCAGTAGCCACAGATACAATTCTCAATCAACAGGGACAAAATGTAATATGTGTTTATGTAGCTGTTGGTCAAAAAGCATCTTCTGTGGCTCAAGTGGTGACTACCTTACAAGAAAGAGGAGCAATGGAATACACTATTGTAGTAGCTGAAACAGCGGATTCTCCAGCTACATTACAATACCTCGCGCCTTATACAGGAGCAGCTCTGGCTGAATATTTTATGTACCGTGAACGTCACACTTTAATCATTTATGACGATCTCTCCAAACAAGCACAGGCTTATCGGCAAATGTCTCTTCTATTACGAAGACCACCAGGTCGCGAAGCTTATCCAGGGGATGTTTTTTATTTACATTCGCGTCTTTTGGAAAGAGCCGCTAAATTAAGTTCTCAGTTAGGCGAAGGAAGTATGACTGCTTTACCAATAGTTGAAACTCAATCGGAGATGTTTCAGCTTATATTCCTACGAATGTAATTTCCATTACAGATGGCCAAATATTCTTATCGGCCGATCTATTCAATGCTGGAATAAGACCCGCTATTTAATGTTGGTATTTCAGTTTCCAGAGTTGGATCGGCGGCTCAAATCAAAGCGCATGAAACAAGTAGCTGGTAAATTAAAATTGGAATAGGCACAATTCGCAGAATTAGAAGCTTTTGCCACAATTCGCTTCTGATCTAGATAAAGCTACTCAAAATCAATTAGCAAGAGGTCAACGATTGCGCGAGTTGCTTAAAACAATCCCAATCAGCTCCTCTTACTGTGGAAGAACAGATAGTAACTATTTATACCGGAACGAATGGTTATCTTGATTCATTAGAAATTGGACAGGTAAGGGAGACAGGTAAGGAAATTTCTTGTTGAGTTACGTGCTTACTTAAAGACGAATAAACCTCAATTCAAAGAAATCATATCTTCTACCAAGACATTCACTGGGGAAGCAGAAGCCCTTTTAAAGGACGCTATTAAAGAACAGATGGAACTCTTTTTATTCCAGGAACAAGTAGAAAAAAATTGATGAATCATTAAATAATTTTGTAATTCAATTTTCCAATTTTTATAATTAGTATCTTTTAATATGTTTTTATTTCATTTGAATATTATATATAATGAATTCGAATCAAAATGTAATAAATCAAAAAAAATAGAAGGACAAGGTTGAAATTAGATATGCAAACAACTTGCGTCCAATAGGATTTGAACCTATACCTAAGGTTTAGAAGACCTCTGTCCTATCCATTAGACAATGGACGCTTCTATTTTATATTTGATTCTTTAACCTTTTTAACTAAACCTTATTAAAAAGATTAAAGAATCAAACAAATATAAAGAATTCTAGAAATTATAAAAATAAAATAAATCAAATATTTAGAATAAAAGAAAAAAAAAATAAAAAAGAAAAATCAATTGAATATAATTGAATATATATAACTAAAACTAAATTAAGAAATGAAAATGAAGAATTGACAAATTCTTTAAGAATTCTAGATTCATTCTCGAAGAAAAAAGATAGATTTAAATAGAATAAAATAGAAGCGGGTAGCGGGAATCGAACCCGCATCGTTAGCTTGGAAGGCTAAGGGTTATAGTCGACGTTGATTCATCATTTTGATTTAACGTCTCTAATTCAAAACTGAACGTGAAACTTTTGTTTCATTCGGCTCCTTTACGGAATGAAGAGATGGACAATAAAAAAAATTGACCCATAACATCTATGTCAGCCTTTTTGTATGAATAGGTTTCAAATATCTTGCTTTTTAGATGATCCCTCTAGAAGAGCAATATTCTAACAATCTATGTTTTTTTTCTAGTTACTTCGTTCTCTATTTCTATTTCAGAAAATCTTTAGGAAAAGAAGAAAATTTCCGTCGAGCTAAAAAAATGTCGATGTCTCTAGTAAACTAAAAGAATCGTTTAATAGCTATTTTGCTTCAATTTTTACTATGCAAAAAAATGGAAGATTTAGTTACGATTAGAAAGAAACTTTGTATATTTCTCTCCATAGATCCTTTAGTAATACTCAAAAAATTCGGATTATAGATCCAATTCCAAAAACTTATGTTTCATAATTTTAAAACTCAATTTGTCAAATTCGATTTGATTCTTCTTGTATACAAATTACAATAATGTATATTATACCGCAAATAATTCATCGAGGGGTATAAAAGGAGTCCCCTTTAAGTAAAAAAATAAAGTTTTTGATCGGCATATGAATCAAATGGGGGATCCCTTACTTTTGGGGGGTCCTTGAAACGAATCGCACTTTTACCACTTAAACTATACCCGCTACAATATCATTATTGTATCTTTTGTTGAACAAAGCAATCAGACAAAATAAAGAAATGGGAGGCATAATATTCTAATAAGTCGAGTATTGACATGTTTCATTAGAGAATCTTCTAATGAAATTTGAAAACGGGATAATTTTCATTTTTTTATTTTGCTGAAGGTTATATATATATACAATTTACGTTACCAGAAAAAAGAGAGGGAGTAAGAAAAAGAGAACATTTTTATATTATCTTATTTGGTTTTATCTCATAGGAATCTATCCGTATCTCTTATTTTTTTTTTTAATTACAAATATTTTTACAAATATTTTTTTTTTCGAATAAAATATATTCAAATAAAGAATTTTTCTTCAATATTCATGGGAATAAAAGAAAAAGAGCCCGACTAGGTACTGGCCGGGCTCATTGGCTGTATAAAAAGAAAAAAAAGAAAAACTAAAATATATAGAATAATAAAAAAAAAGATAGATAAGATAAAAAAGAATAAAAAAAAAGCAAGTCTCTTTTTTTTTTAAGCTCCCTTTTTGTTCTTCTTGTTTATGTGATATAACATAAACAAAGTAATTCTTTTTTTTTTCAATTGGGAGAGATGGCTGAGTGGACTATAGCGTCGGATTGCTAATCCGTTGTACAAATTCTTGTACCGAGGTTCGAATCCCTCTCTTTCCGTTGATAATTTGGTATTTTTTTTTGAACTTGTTTTTTTTATTTACTAGGTAAAGATGTTAAAATAGAGAAAATCCTAAAAATATTTCAAAATTCCGCACAAGCAAGAAAACACAGAATCCACTTTTTTCTTATTCTATTCTTCACGTCCTGGATACGTCCTGGATCGTTAGATAGGAATCCGAAGATGAAAAGAGAAACGAAAAAGATCACTACCGTATAAACAAAAAGTTTTAGAGTAAGCATATGAAATCTCCAAGATAATTAAAAAACGACAAAGAAAGAGAATAGATTCTCTTATATTACAACATATTTTGTTTCTTTTAATACTAAGATACTAAGTTCTAAAAAATGAAGTTTTTTTAGGATATGAGGAGATATATATATATGAGTTTCGAAAATGAATTGATAGTAAGAGTAGATTATTTTATTACAAATTATCAATAATTCTTTTGACCAAAAATCCTTTTTTTCTGTAATCTAGGTATTCGATTGGTGAGGGGTTCCAATCGAATAATCGGATTAGGTTTTTTCAATTCAAAAAACGTAAATGATGAGAAGGTCCCTTTTTTTCCTATATATTGAAAAATTTCAATATTGGAATCCAGAAGTCACACTGTAAGACTTATCTGATCTTATAAATTGTTAAAATGTTCGAGTTTTAGTTTTCTGAAAAATTCTGAATTTTTTTACGACATTATTCAAATTAAAAATATCATCGAAAACTTACAGCAGCTTGCCAAACAAAAGCTAAAAGAAAAAATAGTACGGGTATTACTGCATAATATCCACAATTGGATTCAAGAAAGCGTAGGCTTCGGGCAATTTCTCCAAAAAACAACTACTGGAATAAAGGACGGAGTGAATACAAATACAGATCCAACTAAAGATATTAAGCATAACAAACATTTTGTTCTTTAAAAAAAATAAAAGTTATTTTTGTTTTTTTTTTTTCATTCTAATTTTCAATTTTATTGCATTATATACATAATACAATAAAAAGGAAAATAAAGAGTTATGAATAAAAGTAAAAAAATGAATCAAATAAGATATAGATCTCGAGAATCCTTCTTTTATTTGAACTTTTCCAGTTTCAAAATATTTTTTATTCTGAAATCAAAAAATTGAAGAAATCATACTTCCTTCTATATAATATCTTAATTGAATTGTATGTAATGATCAATCAATTTAGTTTTATCCTATCTATCTATATCCATTTATAGATATAGATAGATATGTAGTATACGCATATAAAATACTAGTCGCAAAATTTTTTTTTTATAGAAATTTTTGAACTGGAATTGACGAACAACCAATATCAATAATAGTCTTTATTAATGTAAAATGGAAAAATGGGGCGTGGCCAAGCGGTAAGGCAACGGGTTTTGGTCCCGCTATTCGGAGGTTCGAATCCTTCCGTCCCAGAGCATATCTATTTAGGATGTATATCATATTTGAATACAGATTGTATCGCATAATTAAAAGGGACCCTCCTTTTTTTGAAAAAAAAATTATCATTTTTCTACCTTTAACAAATTATAAATATAAGAATAGAGTAGAAAATATATTGCTAGAATAATCAAGTTCATTTTCATTTATGTCTTTACTTTTAAAAAGGTTTTCATTATATATAAGAAAACCGAAACGTAAAAAAAAGGATAGATTCTTATGTAGCGAATGAATCAATCACTATTCACGATTCGATAATTACATACTGGATCTAAGCTAAGGGAATGTTAGGAGTAAAACTTCGTTTGAAACGATGTGGTAAAAAGCAACGTGCGGCTTGAAAGACATGATTAAATTAGGGGTGGATTTTGATATCCGCCATTTTTTCTAGTATTTTACAAACGAACATGATCTTGACTTGACATCATTTGTTCTGTTCCACTAGACCCCTTTTTTTGTTTTTTGGGACAGGAAAGGGATTAATGATGTAAATAGTACATGATGGAACTCGAATTTATTCATTTCTCGGAGCAAGTATCTAAAATTTAATAAATTCTAAAAGAAGTTAATAAGTCTGTTTATTTTATAAAAATAGAAAGGATCTTATTTCAGCCAGGTTCAAAAAAAATGGTTGAAATTTGTAAAATTGCTTTTTTATCAAAAGTTTATCCGCAGGAATTAACTTTTTTTATGATTCTTTCAGAGAAAAAACAGGTATGTTGCTCCCATTTTTTAAAAAATTGAAGATTCCCGGAGTAATGTCTAAACCCAAAGATTCAAAGAAAAGCTAAAAAATCAGGGAATTAAGGAAATACCATTTTCAAATTGTATCATCAATTCTATTATCAAAAATTTTAGAAAAAAGAAATGAATGATAAAGAAACGAAATACGGGCAAGAAAGAGGAGTAGAGACCACTCAATAAATGAAATAGCTGCTGCTTGGTTTTCTTTTTAGTTTTTTGAGAATTTTTCAAATTGAGTGTTATGGAGGTACAAATAGGAAGAGTTTTTTTTTTTCAGAAAGAAAATACGAAAGAAAAAATACTTCAGTCATTGTTTAATTGATTTGATGATTTTATTGCTCTATTTTACATCATAATTTCGAAATACATAGAATTTTTTGATATTCTCGAGCCGTACGGGGATAAAAATTTCCTGTACGTTTGGAGGGGGGGGTATCTATATCTATCCCAGAAGAGCTGTTTATCGAATTGTTGCTAAGGATGTTCGACCCCAAAGAGAGGGAAGATATCTTCAGAAAGTGGATCCTATAAAGAATTAAACCTATTTCAATATTCCTGTTATTCTTTCATTTCCTTGACAAGGGGCGCTTAACCTACAGGAACTGTTCAGCATATTTCAAAAAAGGCAGGTGTTTTTATAGAACTTAGCTCGAATCAACAAACGAAATTCAATTAATGAAATCAAAAAGGGGGTGTAGATTATTGTATATAGATTTACAAAACTCCCCGCTCTCTTGTTATATTCATACTTCATTTTTGTATTTCTTGTTGTTTATATAGAATCATAGAATGCAATTTTATATAGTCAGACAATTCATGAAATTTTCATAAATCTTCAAAAAAAATGAAAATTGTATAGAGATAAAAGAGAGAATATAGGAAAAAAAAGAGTAACTAAATATAGTAATTGGACTTTTAAATAGATTCCCCCCTATGAGGTGATTTTTTTATTTCATATTTCTTCTTATTTTATTGTTATTTCTTTTTAATATGACTCGCTCTTTATTTTTTTCAGTTATTAATTCTAGTTATTTGATTTATATACTTTTTTTTGATAGTAAATAAATGAGATAGAATATTCAAAATGGAATATTTCTATTATTTGATTTTTCATCCAATGACTATACATTTTTTTTTATGGAAATACAGGAAAAAACTCTATGGAAAAATGGTGGTTTCAATTCTAAGTTACTTAATAGGAAGTTCGAATACAGGTGTGAATTAAGTAAATCAATGGAGAGTCTTGGTCCTATTGAGAATACCAGTCTAAGCGAAGAACCCAAAATTTAACTGATATAGATAAAAAAATTCAGAGGTGGGATGATCGTGATAATTCTAGTTATAATTCTTTTGATTATTTAGTAGGTGTCGATAACATACAGGATTTCCTATCTGATAAAACTTTTTTAGTTAGGGATAATAAGAAGAACAGTTATTCCATAATTTAGATATTGAAAAATAAAACTTTGGAGATTAACAACAATCATTCTTTTCTAAGGGTTTTTTCTAGCTATCTGAATACTGTTATTAAGAGTGATTACGATCATTCCATGTATGATACTCCTTTTAGTTGGAACAATTATATTAATAGTTGCATTGATAGTTATTTTCATTCTCAAATCTGTGTTGATAGTTGCATTTTTTGGTAATATAGTCGAATATAATGACAGTTATTTTTATAGTTACTTTTTAGGTAAGGTCAGAAATTGTAGTGAAAGTGAGAATTCTAGTTTTAGTTTAATAACTAGTACGAATGATACAAATGATAGTGATTCCACTCTAGTAGAAAATTATATGAATCTCCATGAAAGTGAACAATTGACGCATTTGTGGATTGAATGCGAAAATTGTTATGAATTAAATTATAAAAAATTTGGAAATCAAAAAGGAATATTTGTGAATACTGTGGATATCATTTGAAAATGGACAGTTCAGATAGAATCGAATTTTCGATTGATTCGGGTACTTGGAATCCTATGGATGAAGACATGGTTTCTCTGGATCTCATTGAATTTCATTCAGAAGAAGAACCTTATAAAGATCGTATTGATTCTTATCAAAGAAAAACAGGATTAACTGAGGCTGTTCAAACAGGGACAGGTCAAGTAAATGGTATTCCTGTAGCAATTGGTATTATGGATTTTAAGTTTATGGGAGGTAGCATGGGATCCGTAGTAGGTGAGAAAATCACTCCGTTTGGTAGAATATGCTACTAATCAACTTTTACCCTCTTATTCTCGTATGTTCGTCCGGAGGAGCGCGTATGCAAGAAGGAAGTTTGAGCTTGATGCAAATGGCTAAAATTTCTTCTGCTTTATATTATTATCAAACAATTCAAAAATTATTCTATGTATCGATACTTACATCTCCTACTACGGGTGGGGTGACAGCTAGTTTTGGCATGTTGGGGGATATCATTATTGGCGAACCAAACGCTTATATTGCATTTGCTGGTAAAAGAGTAATTGAACAAACATTGAATAAGACAGTGCCCGAAGATTCACAAGTAGCTGAATCTTTATTCAATAAGGGTTTAATTGATTCAATCGTACCGCGTAATCTTTTAAAGGGAGTTGTAACTGAGTTATTGCAATTCCATAATTTCTTTTCTTTGACTAAAAAGGAAAGAAATTATGGAATTGAAATACAAAATCAAAACATACAGGATCAAAGTAATAAAATAAAAGAATAATAAAAAAATACTAAGAATCATAAAAGGGTATATTCTGATATATATCGGCTTAGCTATAATCACTAGAATTCCTATATACTAAGTATAAAGATATAGGAATTCTAGTGATTATAGACTGTCTTTTTTAATAAAAATAAGAATAAAAATCGACAAAAATAAAAATAGATATAGTACAAATAGTAAATCGAGGTACCCTTATTTATGATAAACTTTCCTTCCATTTTTGTTCCTTTAGTGGGTCTAGTATTTTCCGGCAATTGCAATGGCTTCTTTATTTCTTTATGTTCAAAAAAACAAGATTTTTTAGATACGGCGGTAAGTAGGGAAAAATATTATAGATCTTTTTTTTAGAGCTGGAAGCAATTGGATGAATTCCCCCTAAAGGTTTACATTTCAGTAGCGCCAGTTGATGAAAATTACTTTAGAAACAAGTAAAATTCTGGGTTTTTTATTCCACAATTATTATTCTTAAAAAGAAAAAGAGGGGGTAATGAATATTTTAAAAAAAAGATCAAAAGAAGTACTGATCTATTCTATAACAGAGTCTCGAAAAATAAGCAATATCTTTTCAGCCTTTATCATTTTTTTAGGTTCATTGGGGTTATTGTTGGTTGCAATTTCCAGTTATCTCCGGTATGGGTCTTTTCCTTTTTTCTCAGGAAATTAGTAATTTTCCATTTATTCCACAAGGGGCCGCGATGGCTTTTTATGGAATTGGGGGTCTCTTTATTAGTTTTTATTTGTGGTGGATTATTTTGTGGGATATTGGCGGTGGTTTTGATATCTTCGATAAAAAAAATAAGAAGAAGTATGTTTTCTTCGTTGGGGATTTCCTGGAAAAAATCGTCGTATTATTCTCAAAATACCTATGAACGAGATTAAATCTATCAGAATAATAACAGGAGTTCAAGAACGAAGTATTTTGACTCGTACTCTTACTTATGAGAGTCTCGTTTATATGGAAACAATAGAACAGGGGTTTATTCCCTTGACTCGTATTGAAGATAATTTGACTCCACTAGAAATTGCAAATAGAGCTGGCGAATTATCTTTTTTTTTAGGTGTACCGCTTCTTTATTGATGAAAATTGGACTTAACTAGAAATAAAATTGCACAAAAAGTTTCAGAATTGTCCTATTTATTTAGTGTACCGATTGAAATATTTTGAAAAAAAAACTGTTTTTTGGCAAAATATTTTCAATTTTTATTTTTATAGATGGGACATTTTTTGATTTCGAATTTGAATATTATAGTCATAACTCGAAGTGCTCCTTGGTGTATTTCTAAAAAGAATCCTTTTTTCTTCGAATCTTAGCAATTAATATCCTTTCGAAACAATATTTTTTTCTTCATTGGATTGGAATTGACTGTGAATTCTTTCGATTTCTTATTCGATTTATGTATTCTTTTTTCTCAATTAAAGAAGGCAAAGGCTAACTTCCGAAGTTTAAGTAAAAAAAAATGATAAAATACAATCTAAATTTATCTAGAAGCTCTATAACTTGTAATGAAGCTTATACTTGATAGAAAAGTTATTATCATATAGAGTTGACGAAAGAGATGAAGTTAAGTTCATTAAAGACGAAAAATGAAAAAAAAAAAAAGCATTCCCCTTCTATATCTTACATCTATAGTCCTTTTTGCCTGGTGTATCTCTTTCACATTTAAGAAAAGTCTGGAATCTTGGTTTATTAATTGGTGGAATACTAGTCAATCCGAAATTTTCTTGAATGATATTAAAGAAAAGAGTATTCTAAACAAATTCATAGAATTAGAGGAACTGTTTTTTCTTAGATGACATGTTAAAGGAATGTCCGAAAACATATATACAAAACCTTCGTACTGGAATTTATAAAGAAACAATCCAATTAATCAAAACACACAATGAAGATCGTATGAATACGATTTTGCACTTCTCCCACAAATATAATTTGTTTCTTTATTCTAAGCGGTTATTCTATTCTTGGTAATCAAGAACTTGTTCTTATTAACTCTTTGGTTCGAGAATTTATATATAATTTAAGTGACACAATAAAAGCTTTTTCTATTCTTTTATTAACTGATTTATGTATAGGATTCCATTCAACCCATGGGTGGGAACTACTTTTTGGCTTCGTTTATAAAGATTTTGGATTTGCTCAAAATGATCAAATTATATCCGGTCTTGTGTCCACTTTTCCAGTCATTTTAGATACAATTTTAAAATATTGGATTTTCCGTTATTTAAATCGCATATCTCCATCACTTGTAGTGATTTATCATTCATGAATGATTGACAGAAAAACCGATCTACTTCAATGAATTTCAAGTTTTTATCTAAAAAAGATAATTTTTCATTTTCCCCTCTTTAAAAAAAAGTTAAATAAAAAAGGGGTTCCCACCTTGGATAGGGAACTATGCGAGTGACCTACCTAATCTTATTGTAGAAATTTCAGGATCAATGATTAGACCATGCAAACTAGAAATGCTTTTTCTTGTATAAAGGAAGGGATTACCCGATCCATTTCTATATCGGTCATGATATATATAATAATTCGAGCACCCTTTTCAAATGCATATCCAATTTTTGCACAGCAGGGTTATGAAAATCCCCGAGAAGCAACCGGTCGTATTGTCTGTGCCAATTGCCATTTACGCTAATAAGCCCGTGATATTGAGGTTCCACAAGCGGTACTTCCTGATACTGTATTTGAAGCAGTTGTTCGAATTCCTTATGATATGCAAGTGAAACAAGTTCTAGCTAATGGTAAAAAGGGAACTTTGAATGTGGGGGCTGTTCTTATTTTACCGGAAGGTTTTGAATTGGCACCCCCCGATCGTATTTCGCCTGAGATTAAAGAGAAGATAGGCAATCTGTCTTTTCAAAACTATCGCCCTACAAAAAAAAATATTCTTGTAGTAGGCCCTGTTCCTGGTCAGAAATATAATGAAATCACGTTTCCTATTCTTTCCCCGGATCCCGCTAGTAAAAGAGATATTCATTTTCTAAAATATCCTATATATGTAGGCGGGAACAGGGGGAAGGGGCCAGATTTATCTTGACGGGAGCAAGAGTAATAATAATGTTTATAATGCTACAGCAGCAGGTATAGTCAAAAAAATCATACGAAAGAAAAAGGGGGATACGAAATCACTATAGTAGATGCATTAGATGAGCGTGAAGTGATTGATATTATACCTCCAGGACCAGAACTTCTTGTTTCAGAAGGTGAATCTATCAAACTTGATCAGCCATTAACAAGTAATCCCTAATGTCGGTGGATTTGGTCAGGGGGATGCGGAAATAGTACTTCAAGATCCATTACGTGTTCAAGGTCTCTTGTTTCTTCTTGGCATCTATTATTTTAGCACAAATCTTTTTAGTTCTTAAGAAGAAACAATTTGAGAAGGTTCAATTGTTCGAAATGAATTTTTAGTTCCGCGTATTTATCAACATATTAAACTCGTAAAAATACTCAATTTTTTTGATAATTTTTGTAATTATATTCTGTATAATATCTGTATAATAGAAAATATATATATATATTCAAATATCGAAAAGTTACTCTAAGGGGGATTCTTTGTTTTTTCTTTTTTTTTTTTTTTCTTTGTCCTTTCCTAGAGTCCGATTCCTATTCCTTCTTGTTTGTGTTGAAATAGAAATATTCTAAAAATATCAATAAAATACTATTTTTGAATCCCTTCCTGAAAAATCCTATATCTTAGTTTCTCTTTTTTCCAACTTAGAATCTTTTCTGCCAGATAATCTTTTATGGTATATAAATAATATGTAAAATAATATGTAGTGAACAAATAAAAAAAAAAGAATGAAATGGAATTTTTTTGAAACATCGGAAGAAGTAGTCCATTTATATGAAAAAAAATTAGAATTCTTAAGAACTCAAGGGGGATCCACTTGCATTCGTCAAAGAAAGAGTGGATCCCTGTTCAGTTCTTACACTTTCATTTCAAAAACCCAAATAGAATACGATTACTACAGAGATGAGCCCAATCCGGAATATGAACCATAAAAGAAAATACCAATTAAACCGATCACAGTAATACCAGTTACAGTACCTATTATCCAAAGAGGAATTCTTCCAGTAGTATCGGCATTTATCCCACTTTCCTCCACATTTAATCACGTAGTCAGTCATGCTAAAGACATTAACAAACAGTCATAGATAATTATGAAAGATATCCTTCCGAATGGGATAAAAGAATTCTTAATATATATATTATTGACTATTCCTATTTCTTCTATTAATTCTAATTAATTGAAGAAATAATTTGAAAATAAACAGCAAGTACAAAAATAAGTAATAACCCCCAGTAGAGACTGGTACGATTCAATTCAACATTTGTTCATTTGGGTTTGATTGTGTCATAGCTCTATAATTCAAATTAAGTTTATCGTTGGATGAATTGCATTGCTGATATTGATCCCAAAAAAGAAACAGTGGGTACCGCTAGTCCGTGAACAGCTAGCCATCGTACTGTAAAAATTGGATAGGTCCTATCTATAGTCATTGGAGCCTCCTAAAAAGATCTACTAAATTCATCAAGTTGTTCCAAAGGATCAAAACGGCCAGTTATTAATGGAATTCCTTGTCGGTTCTCTGTAAAATACTCGTTTGGGCGGGGACTTCCAAATACATCGTAAGCTAGACCTGTACTGACAAATAACCAACCTGCAATGAATAGGGAGGGTATAGTAATGCTATGAATAATCCAGTATCGGATACTGGTAATAATATCAGCAAAAGAACGTTCTCCTGTGCTTCCAGACATCTTGAACTCCACATATTCTTGTACAGTCAAAAGGGGGGGATCGAGTCCATAAAAGACGAGATCAGTAAGGCGAAATTTACTGAAATAGAATCCTTGTTAGATCGTCCATTTTGTACCAACGGTGTCTTTTGAGTATACCGAATCAGTATAGCTATCCTTCTTCTAACAGAGCAATGAAATTTCACAATCAGTGTAAAAATTTAGTACTAGATTTTTTTCTTCTTTTTTCATTGATTGTCTCTATGTAGTCAAAAATCCGATAGAAAATTTTGCAAAGTTTGGGTATATAAAAATTTTTTTTATATTAAATTTTTAGAGTAATAGTATAAAAGGAAGGTTCTTAACATTTCAAATTATTAGTTTTGAGATTAGAAACTAAAGATCCATTAAAATCGGAATATGAGAAAAGGGTTTCTAATAATTAATAAAGTAGATAATTCATAAAGTAGATTTTCTATTTTAATAATTCAATTATTGCCAAATCAATAAATATATTTTTTGTGGTTGTTGAAGATCTTTTTTTCTATTTTCTTCTACATTAATTCAAAGTGAAATAAAATGAAATAAACAGAGTTATTATTCTTTGTTTGAATATTCATAATTTTTCTTTTCTTTTTCCAATATAAACAGAATTCTATTGGATATCTATAGAATAATACTAATATTTTCATTAGATCAGTTTACTTATTCCTGAGTTGATTAAGAAGTATGTTGATTTGAAATCACAGGATGGGTAGATGTAACAGATGAGGAATTTATTTCTAAATTATGTTACTCTATTTCTTTTTTTTTTTTTCGTCTCTAATAATTGAATTTATTGAGGAATTGCAATTTTGAATTGTATCTTTCAAGTAGGATTTTTTATCTTCTTTTTTCTCTCAAAAATGGAAATTTAGGGAAGTGCTTTATAAACATATGTATAAAAAGAACGAACATATTTCATTTAGTTTCTATATGCCCACTATCACTAGTTATTTCGGTTTTTTACTATCGGTTTTAATTATACCTCGTCTCTATTTATTGGTCTTAGTAAAATACGACTTATTTGATTTGTAATTTTGAGAGGAATAGTAAATTTTGGTATAAGACATTCTAGAATTCCTTACTATGTCAATTTACAATTCTCGATCGTTGAGATTTATGATCAATACAGATTTATGTTTAAGGCTAGATATTATATTACCTTTCTTTTTACTTTTCGAACAAATAAAAATGATTGAAGTTTTTTCTATTTGGAATCGTGTTAGGTTTAATTCCTATTACTTTGGCTGGATTATTTGTAACTGCATATTTACAATACCGACGAGGTGATCAGTTGGATCTTTGATTCATTAATGTCTCTTTTTTTGTGATTCCCTATTTATTTAGTTTAATCCTAATCGACAAGGATAAAATTCAGACTTTCTTTTGAATGTTCAATTATTTCAGTGTAATTATCAGGCGAATAATACTAGAATCACGCTCTGTAGGATTTGAACCTACGACATCGGGTTTTGGAGACCCGCGTTCTGCCGAACTGAACTAAGAGCGTTTTGTTTTCATAAAATTATATGATCCAAATCCATTTTGCATATAGATATTCAGTATGTATGTTCAATTGGAATTCGTCTTCACAGGTTCCCGGTTTATTGCTCATCTCATAGAATATGGAATATTATAGAATACGGAATATCATAGAATAAGTAATTGTTAGGGATAGGGATGACAGGATTTGAACCCGTGACATTTTGTACCCAAAACAAACGCGCTACCAAGCTGCGCTACATCCCTTTTCCATTTGTTTATAGTGTTATTGTAAAGAATCTTTGTCTTGTTTTCCACATTTTTCTCTGTTGATATATATCAACAGAGAAAAAATACTTAAATAATAAAAAGAAAGGAGGATTTGAAATGCGAGATCTAAAAACATATCTTTCCGTGGCACCAGTAGTAAGTACTTTATGGTTCGGGGCTTTGGCGGGTCTATTGATAGAGATCAATCGTTTTTTTCCAGATGCATTGATATTCCCCTTTTTTTAATTTTAGTTATTGACACGGGAAGGGGTGAAGAAGATGAAAGGTCCAATTATATATTAAATATGTGTAATTAACCTACTCTTCTTTTTTTTTTTTTTAGGAAAGATAAAGACGAAAGATTAAATTGGCCTCATTGAAATTCGGAGTGACACTCGGGATCGGGATCTGGTCCAGGCTTCAATGGAATTGAATTATTAATTCAATTCCTATGAAAAAGAAAGTGAAAGCAGAAATCCATAGGTTGGGGCAACAATATCATAAAAAATACTTTAAAAAAACGAAAATACTGGCAATTTGAAACGAAATATAGTTACAGATCCTTGTATTCTTTTTGTACTAGATTCAATTAAATTGGAACGAAATCTTTCATAATTTTTCGAATTCTTCTTTTTTATCTTATCTTAGTTGTTTTCATCTTTTTCTTAGATTCTTAGATTCGAATCCGAAAAGAGTTATAAGTGAATTAAAAACCCAAAGGAGGGTCCTGTCCAAGGGTAAAGATATCCGAGTAAGTGTTCTTTTGGAAGGTACTGGTTGTGATAAAAAGAGTCTAAATAAGGAATAAAGCGGTATTTCTAGATAGATTACTAACAAGAATCGACACAATACGCCTAGTCGATTGGAATTGAGAAAATGATGTCCCCGTCGTTATATAACAACATATGCTAAAGAAGAAAAAAAATACAAATCCTTTATTATAATTATATTTATTTAAATCAATGTTATTTTTGGAATAGGAATAAATAAACTATGGAAAAACCTAAGCGACTCTTTATTAAATCCAAGCGATCTTTTCGTAGACGTTTGCCCCCGATTCAATCGGGGGACCGAATTGATTATAAAAACATGGGTTTAATTTGTCGATTTATTAGTGAACAAGGAAAAATATTATCTAGACGTGTAAATAGATTGACCTTAAAACAACAACGATTAATTACTGTTGCTATAAAACAAGCTCGTATTTTATCTTCGTTACCTTTTCTTAATAACGAAAAACAATTTGAAAAAAGCGAGTCGACTGCTAAAATTACTCCTTTAAGAAAAAAAAATAGAAATTAAAAATTCGAAATCCAATTTGAATTTAGATTCGAATTAAACATGGATTGATGTTTTGTTCAAAATTAGGATAATTCCATTTGATTTTTTTGTTGGAATAAAAAAGATAATAGGTAACGAAGAATAATTTTTTAAGCATGGTTGTTTATTTTGATAGCTTTATCGTATGATAAAGCTATCAAAATAAACAAATTTCTAGTCTATACCTTCCTGCAGTAAATAAGGGGTTTTAAGTTTTTATGATATTATCGGCAATCATAAAAAGACAATTCTCTTTTAATATAGCAATTTGTGCAACTATTTTACGATTAAGAAGCAATTGCTTGGTGTATAGACTATTCATTAAATTATTATAAATATAAGATACTTTTTGATTCTCGCGAATTACTGCATTTATTCGACTAATCCATAAACCACGAAAATCTCTTTTTTTCCTATCTCTATCCCGATGAGCCGAAACTAAAGCTTTCAATTTCTGTTGAGTAATAGTTCGGGTAAGTCTTGAATGAGCTCCGCGAAAACTTGATACGAATAAACGAATTTTTGTCCTCCGTTTGTGAGCTATATATCCTCGTTTAATTCTGGTCATTTAATAAATGATATTTTCAGGAATAACTTTTTCATTTTTCAGTTATTCTTTTTTTCTTCCTAGTCTATTAATAACAAAAATGGATTCTTCCGATGTATAAAAAAAAATTCCAACGGCTCTTGCTACTATAACCGCCCCAACCACGATTTTTTATATTAAACATTTAACCTCAAAATCAGAAATTGTATAGATACTAGATATCAAATAAAATAAAAATAGTAAATGAAATAGGACACATATTTTTATAATGAATTGGTGGGTTCCTTCGTTTCTATGATTTTTTTTAGAAATGACCAGGTCCTCTCTATACACCGGAGCCTTTTTATTTTCATTTTTGATTCATTTAATGAATGTTATTGTTAACTTGTACAGTTCACACTCTGTGGCTCTACCCATGCAATATTGAGTAAGTAGGTTTTTTCACAACCAAATCTAATTCTATAGTAACGGTATTTAATTATGAAAATTTGCTGGGTAGCTGACCCTCTTATTCCATTCTTACAAAATCCATCAAAATACATTCATTAAGGACATACTTTATTTTTAATTGAAATAGTATTTTCTCCGCTTAACGGGTAACTTTTTTTTGTTACCGATGGGAAAGTCCTTCTCATATGAAATTGCAAATGTGTATTATTGGTTTTGCACCAATCGAAACCATAAATTTTATACAAGATAGAAGAATGTAAAGAATTATATAATTATATAGAAAAGAATTATATATTAAGTTAAGATAGTGTGAATGTAGTTTTTGCATTCACACTATCTTAACTGATTACCAATACTGAAAAATTTTAATTTGTTTTTTCTTAGTATTTAAGCTGAACGAGTCGCACATACACCCTGGTACACGTTCCTCGACGTTGAGGGCATCCCCGAAGAGCTGGGGATTTTGTGACGTTTCGGATTGGCTGTCTTGTGTTTCTAATAAGTTGTTTCATAGTTGGCATGGTAAGTCGTACTATATATATCTATATTTTTGTATAATGAGCAGGTTTAGATCTATCCTAACCGTGAATTACTTATATTCTATATTCCTTATTTATAGCCTATATTAATTATATATACTATATTAATAGATTAACTCTTAGAGATTTTATTTTAAAATGTAAAGTAAGATAGAGTAAAAAATTAAATTTCCAATCTTGTATTTAATTAGAATAACCTTTGCCACCAATTTTTTATTCAACTGCTACAAGATCTACAATTCCATGAGCTTGGGCTTCTGCTGCTGACATAAAAACATCCCTTTCCATGTCTTCCGATATAACCCATAAAGGTTTGCCCGTTCTTTGTACATAAACCCTTGTGATAGTTTCACGCATTTTCAGTAGCTCTTCCGCTTCCAGGACAAATTCTCCCGCTTGTGCCTCATAAAAAGAACTAGCAGGTTGGTGGATCATTACCCTGATTATATCACTTAAGTAGTATTTCCCTTATCTTGATAAATCTTTTTAGAATTCTTTTTACTATATTGGTAGATTGCTAAAGATTGTCTTTATTCCCAAAATAAAGGTAACAGAAAAGGGACAAAGACAAATAAGATAAAGGGCAAAAAGTATATTCAATAACCGTACAAGCATTTTCTGCGTATTGATGCATACGGCTTTTGTACTTATGCAATTCATTTTTTCCTCTATGGATAGAGTAGAGTATTTTCTTCGATGAATTTTGTTTCTACATTTACAAATTTCTTTTTTTCTATCAAAGAAAAAAGAAGTACAAAATCTACTAGGTCTTTTGGATCCGGATCCTTAAATAATAAACAATAGAATAACCAACTTTCTTTTTGAATCTATTTTTAAATACTACGATGGTTCCGTTGTTTTTTATATCATTTTGGTATTCAACAATCCAAAAGTTTCTTTTTTTTTTCATATATTAAGTTTTCTTCTGATTCAAATAAAAATTGTTACAAGCTTTCTGGTATGAAAAAAAACAAAAAAGTATGCGACACTACTAAAATGAAACTAATAGATCAGATAAAATGGAAAATACCCTCTTTTTCATACTACTCTTTCTATATATAATTAAATGATTCAAAAAAATTGCATATGGAATTCAAAATACCATGCTATTATTACTTTGGTTTTTATGGCGAAGGTATAGTATATATAGATAGATATCTATTCTATATATTCTCAAAGAAAAGAATCATTGGCGCCAAGCGTGAGGAAATGCAAGACGTTTGGTAATTGTGCCTCCTGCCAAAAGAAAGGATCCCATTGAAGCAGCTAATCCCAGACATACTGTCTGTACATCTGGTTGTACAAATTGCATAGTATCATAAATAGCTATTCCAGGTATTACCCACCCCCCCGGAGAGTTTATAAACAGAGACAATTCTTTATTCTCTTTCTCTATGCTCAGATATATCATAATACTAATAAGTTGATTCGATATTTCACTATCAACATCTTGACCTAAAAAAAGTAATCTTTCTCGATAAAGTCGATTGATTAGGATTCCATTTTTTCCTTAAAAGCCGTACATGCACCTTTTGATGCATACAGTTCATCAAAAATTATATAAGCAAAAAAGGAATCAATGTGTCGATTTTAATCTTTCTCTTTTTCTAATGGATTTCTTCGAACTAAAAAAAAAGAAGAATATACTTAATTTAGTGAACTATCTTCTCATTGATGTATTGCTTTCATCGAGATCGAAGCCGAATCACAATGTAATTTTCTTGTTTCTGAATGGACTTTTTCAATTCTTTTAGGTTTCTTTTCTACTCTGAGTAAAGATCTGCCCGATTTGGATTTGCACATATAGAACAAATAGTCCAAAACTATGTATTTTTGTTAGAACTTCTTCCTTTTCTGAATTTATTAATGTTTTTTGTAAAATACAATATATAGATATGATAGAAGTAGTGATCGTAGAAATATTACCAATTGGTTTTTTCTACACAGAGCCTGGGTACTTGATTTTATTGGTCCAATTAAGCCAACCATAAATTATTCATAATTTCGAGTAATAATCTGGAAATTTTATCTAAAAATGAAAAAATCGATAGAATAGTACTTCATTACACTTCACGCTCCCCATTTTTTTATCTTTATGATTTCATCATTCTCTTTTGGGGGTGAAAGCGGGGATATCTCGATCGGGGGAGAAAACGGGTAAATCCCATATAACCTACTATATCTGACAAGTCGCACTATATATCAACCCAAGATGCATCTTTATCCCCGGGGGTTCGAAAGGGTACTCTTGGAACACCAATGGGCATAAAATGGACAAATAATAAAGTCATATATCTCACTTTAGTGTGGAAACGTAAGAATTAGCTTATCGTGTTAAAAAAGATTTACTTGATTTTATATTAATATTGCTTTTTTTTATAAAAAAGAAGACTAAATAAAGTCGAGTTGTTATAAATGGGTCATTGGGGTGATAAGCGAATATGTCTGCATTTACTTATTTAAATAGTCATAGAGAAAGTTGTCAACCCCTTTCGTCTCCCCACCATTGCGTATTGTTACTTATCCGGTATAGAATAAATCTGTTTCTTTGATTTCGACAAATATGATTGTTCCATTTTCCAAGAGAATCTACTGAAAGGCTATATTCATTTTTTTCCAGTGCAATAAAGTTACATAGTGTCTATTTTTTGTTGAAGGGGTATTTTTTCATGGGTTTACCTTGGTATCGTGTTCATACTGTTGTTTTAAATGATCCGGGCCGTTTGCTTTCTGTTCATATAATGCACACAGCTCTAGTTGCTGGTTGGGCCGGTTCGATGGCTCTATATGAATTAGCAGTTTTTGATCCCTCTGATCCTGTTCTTGATCCAATGTGGAGACAGGGTATGTTCGTTATACCTTTCATGACTCGTTTAGGAATAACTAATTCGTGGGGCGGTTGGAATATCACAGGAGGGGCTATAACGAATCCGGGTATTTGGAGTTACGAAGGTGTGGCCGGAGCACATATAGTGTTTTCAGGCTTGTGCTTTTTAGCGGCTATTTGGCATTGGGTTTATTGGGATCTAGAAATCTTTTGTGATGAACGTACTGGAAAACCTTCTTTGGATTTGCCAAAAATTTTTGGAATTCATTTATTTCTTGCAGGGGTGGCTTGTTTTGGTTTTGGCGCATTTCATGTAACAGGATTGTATGGTCCCGGAATATGGGTGTCTGATCCTTATGGACTAACTGGAAGGATACAATCCGTAAATCCCGCGTGGGGTGTGGAAGGTTTTGATCCTTTTGTTCCGGGGGGGATAGCTTCTCATCATATTGCGGCAGGAACGTTGGGCATATTAGCGGGTCTTTTCCATCTTAGTGTGCGTCCACCCCAACGTCTGTATAAAGGATTACGTATGGGAAATATTGAAACTGTCCTTTCTAGCAGTATTGCTGCTGTCTTTTTTGCAGCTTTTGTCGTTGCTGGAACTATGTGGTATGGTTCAGCAACAACCCCCATTGAATTATTTGGTCCTACTCGGTATCAATGGGATCAGGGATACTTCCAGCAAGAAATATATCGAAGAGTTGGTGCTGGGCTAGCCGAAAATCAAAATTTATCAGAAGCTTGGTCTAAAATTCCTGAAAAATTAGCTTTTTATGATTACATCGGAAATAATCCAGCAAAAGGGGGGTTATTTAGAGCTGGTTCAATGGACAATGGAGATGGAATAGCCGTCGGTTGGTTAGGACATCCCATTTTTCGAGATAAAGAAGGACATGAGCTTTTTGTACGTCGTATGCCTACTTTTTTTGAAACATTTCCAGTTGTTTTAGTAGATGGGGACGGAATTGTTAGAGCCGATGTTCCTTTTCGAAGAGCAGAATCGAAATATAGTGTCGAACAAGTAGGTGTAACTGTTGAGTTCTATGGTGGTGAGCTTAATGGAGTAAGTTATAGTGATCCCGCTACTGTGAAAAAATATGCTAGACGTGCTCAATTGGGGGAAATTTTTGAATTAGATCGTGCTACTTTGAAATCAGATGGTGTTTTTCGTAGCAGTCCAAGGGGTTGGTTTACTTTTGGGCATGCTTCATTTGCTCTGCTATTCTTTTTCGGGCACATTTGGCATGGTTCTAGAACTTTGTTCAGAGATGTTTTTGCTGGTATCGACCCAGATTTAGATGCTCAAGTAGAATTTGGAGCATTCCAAAAACTTGGAGATCCAACTACAAGAAGACAGGTAGTATAACATTCTTTTGTTCTTTTCTACTTTTTTATAATTTTGAATTTCATATAAAGAACTAGATAAATCTTGATTGGAATCATTGCATTTATTCTTTTTTTTCTTTTCGAAAAGAGCCCCACCCCAAGAAACAGGTATGAAAGCTATAATTGTAAACCACGATTAAATTTATGGAAGCTTTGGTTTATACATTCCTCTTAGTCTCAACTTTAGGAATTATTTTTTTCGCGATTTTTTTTAGAGAACCTCCTAAAGTTCCGACGAAAAAGGTCAAATAATTTTTTATTATCTTAATTGAAGTAATGAGCCCCCAATAGGGAGGGCGCATTACTTCAACTAGTCCCCATGTTCTTCAAATGGATCTCTTAGTTGTTGGGAGGGTTGCCCAAAGGCAGTAT
>NW_028196710.1:65000-89536 GCF_037176805.1 Vigna unguiculata | reverse complement strand
TGTTGTGCCAGGTGCTAAAGCGTGGGTATTTTGTATCCATTGAGCAAAGATCGGCTGTAATTGTATAGCAGTATCTGAAAACATATCTTGAGGGCGCCCTAATGCGCTCATGGTATCATTATGAATATACAAACCAAAACTGTGAAAACCTAAAAAGATACATACCCAGTTAAGATGTGATATGATTGAATCACGATGTCTAAGGACACGATCTAATAGATCGTTGTATCGAATAGTCGGATCATAATCTCTTACCATAAAAATCGCTGCATGCGCAGCAGCACCGACTATGAGAAATCCACCAATCCACATGTGATGTGTAAACAATGACAGTTGTGTACCATAGTCAGTAGCTAGGTATGGATAAGGAGGCATAGAATACATATGGTGAGCTACAACAATGGTCAAAGAGCCTAACATAGCTAGATTAATAGATAATTGAGCATGCCATGACGTTGTTAGAATCTCATATATACCTTTATGACCCTGGCCTGTAAATGGACCTTTATGTGCCTCTAAAATGTCTTTTATATTGTGACCAATACCCCAGTTGGTCCTATACATGTGACCCGCTATCAAGAAAAGAATTGCAATAGCTAAATGATGGTGTATAATATCGGTCAGCCATAAACCTCCAGTTACTGGATCTAATCCTCCACGAAAAGTAAGAAATTCTCCGTATTTTGACCAATTCAAGGTAAAAAATGGGGTTGCTCCCTCGGAAAAACTCGGATAAAGTTGAGCCAAAAGATCCCGATTTAGGATAAATTCATGAGGAAGTGGTATCTCTTTGGGATCTACTGCAGCATTTAGAAATTGGTTAATCGGTAAAGATACATGTATTTGATGTCCTGCCCAAGAAAGAGACCCCAACCCTAGGAGCCCTGTCAAATGGTGATTCAACATAGATTCTACATCTTGGAACCAAGCCAATTTTGGAGCAGCTTTGTGATAATGAAACCAACCAGCAAAAAGCATTAAGGCTGCAAAGACCAATGCACCAATTGCAGTACAATAGAGTTGTAATTCATTAGTTATTCCAGATGCTCTCCAAATCTGAAAAAAACCAGAGGTTATTTGTATTCCTCGGAACCCCCCCCCTACATCACCATTCAATATTTCTTGACCCACTATTGGCCAAACCACCTGAGCACTAGGCCTAATGTGAGTAGGATCACTTAACCATGCCTCATAATTGGAAAAACGAGCACCATGAAAATACATGCCACTCAGCCAAAGAAAGATGATAGAGAGTTGGCCAAAATGCGCACTAAAAACTTTTCGGGAAATCTCCTCTAAATCATTAGTATGGCTATCAAAATCATGAGCGTCAGCATGTAGGTTCCAGATCCAAGTAGTAGTATCTGGTCCCTTAGCTATTGTTCTTGAGAAATGACCAGGTTTTGCCCATTCCTCAAAAGAAGTTTTTATAGGATCCCTATCTACCAAAATTTTAACTTCTGGTTCCGGTGAACGAATAATCATTGAGTCCTCCTCTTTCCAGACAACACATACAAAGAGACCTGCCAACATAAAACAGAATTAGTGAACTTATTAGAGATGTTTCTATTGAGTTTTGTTCTCTCCTATCTCTCATGTATTGGATATCTTAGTAAATTTCATTTCTTTAGTTTTTCACTAGAACAATTATGATCTCGAAGTCAATTCGGGGCAAGTGTTCGAATCTATTATGACATAAGAGTGAGGCGCTCAACGGACCTATTTTAATCTTCTAAGACCTTTTTGGGAACTCTGAATGGAAGTTCAATAATTTTTCGTGCAGCCTAATCAAATGTATTCAGATTTTATTCTAATTCTATTCCTTAGATTTTATTTTTTTTTTTAGATAAAGTATAAGTATGTACTCTATTTCAAATTGAGCAGGCATTAGCATTCATTATTAGGCAATATACCTATATTTTATTTCTTTTTTTGAAGGTCTCTTTTCTTAATTTGATTGAATATTAGTTTAAATAACAGAAAAAAGGAGAAAATTATCTACTGTATCCACATCTCGTTTATTTCTATGAAATACTAGACAAAATCGAACAAAATTAGAAGGGATATATTTAAATTATGTGATTGGTCGTTCCTATAGAAATGATTTTTGAATTTGATAGGGACAAGAAACAAGAATTTATAACAATATATATTTATCTATCTATATCTTTATATAGATAGATAAATATATAAGAAAAAAAAGAAACAGAGTGTTCTTATTCAAAACGCCCTGTGATCTTCAACCAATTCTGTGCTGCAATATAATTACCGGGGGTGAGAGCTATAGCTTGTTTCCAATATTCAGCGGCTTGATTAAACCAAGACTCCGCAACTTCTGAGTCTCCCTGCCGAATGGCCTGTTCTCCTCGGTCGAAATAGGTGAGTCAATTCCTTTCCTTAGAACCGTACTTGAGAATTTCCTGACTCATACGGCTCAGTAGTCAATTCTTTTTTTGTTCTATTATCTTGAAGTTAACTAAAAGAAAAAAAGAAATTATTAATATGAGTTTCAAACTTTCATTTTTACTAATAAATAAAGAATTTCAAAGAATTTCATCTTTTTTTTTAGTTTTATCTTTTCTCCTACCTTCAGAAAAGGGAATCAAGCATTGGCATTAACGCCCTAATTCTAATTTTCTGAAAGGTAACTATCTCGATTTTATATATCATATACAAAAATATATGATAGATTCATTTCTATAGAATCTTGGTAAAAGTTTTTTCTTTCTTATCTTATAAGTTCTTATAAGTAAAGAGAAAATACTTTCTATCTTTGGGATTTGATACTACACCGCTGCTCAAAATACCAGGGGATCCTTTTTATTACATAAGTGGATTCCTGACTTCTTTATTTATCATGAGATAAGGAAGCAGTTTTTATTATATCGATTGAAAACCGTGTTAATTGATCCTTACGATGCTTCCTTTATCAATTAGATCTTTTATCCATAGAAAAAGAGGGTATCTAGACATATCGATTTCTTCATATTTTTACTTCTATGAAGTTTCTTTGCTACAGCTGATAAAAATCGTTGTTTTGAACGATATATATATGTAGAAAGCCTTTCTTATTTATAATTATTTATATTTCTATATTTCTTATATTAAAATTTGTGGATTTGCTTGTTCTTTTCTTTTTTCTTTCTATAGTGGAGATAGTCGCACGTAATGACAGATCACGGCCATATTATTAAAAGCTTGGGGTAAAAATGGGTTTCGTTCGAGCGCCCGAAAATAATATTCCAAAGCTTTAGTATGTTCTCCGTTACTTGTGTGAATAAGGCCTATGTTATAAAGTATATAACTTCGATCATAGGGATCAATTTCCAGTCGCATAGCCTCATAATAATTCTGTAAAGCTTCTGCATAATTTCCTTCAGATTGAGCTGACATCCGTTACGGTCGTCATTCGGTTCAAAGAATCTCCGCTCCAGAACTGTACGTGAGATTTTCATCTCATACGGCTCCCCCCTTATGTGTGTAATGAGAAAAATCCATCAAATCAAAAAATATTCCAGTATTCTCATTCTCAACTGAACAGAGCTAGTGTTTTTACAATAAATCTCTAGCCAACCTTCCTGTCAAAAATTATTTCTTAACATTAAGTATGTAGGTACTTGATAAAAAAAAATAAGAACTTCAACAATTTCTTTGTCCTCTACGCTGCTTAATTTCCTGGAATTAGTCACCTCAATAATCTTCGATGGTTCTATGGGTATCCAAAATATGAACGAGATGGATATTTATTGTCCCAACCATTCCTGTTAGTCCCAATCTCGATAAGCCATGGATATAGATAGATACAAAGTTTTCGTGTCCTTGATTCCCAAGCGTAGTGCTTCTTTCCCAATGTTGCCTATCAGTACTAGTAATTTGGGGTTGACCTAACCCCATAAGTATAGGTATAACCTTTCGCTTAATACTAGAAACCTAAAATTCAAGCATATAAGGCTTCATTAATCGAGGATACACGACAGAAGGAATTAATCCTTTTATTTACAAATTTCACCTTCAACACGCGTGGGGTTTTTCCATTCCATTTTTTTTTGACCGAAATCGGTCAAAAAAAATGGAATCAAATCACACCATCTCTGTAATAAGTGAATGCCCTTTTTTCTCCTGAAGTTGTCGGAATTATTCGTAATAAGATATTGGCTACAATTGAAAAGGTCTTATCTATAAAATTTTCATTTATCCGAGATCTAGGCATAGGTAGAAATCCATTCTATAATTTAATTAATCATGGTGTGAGAAATCAATCCCACAAATAAAGGAATTGTATAATTATAATACAGTGCGAAATAACGTAAAAATGAACTCATCAATCAAATTTGTTTATCCTAAGACCTTGTAGGAGGTTTTTTTTTAATTTTACTTTGTATTTTTATAGTTTGAATAGGTTTTATGCATTTATGAAAAATAGGATTGATTCACTATTCAACATTCAACCGGTTTCTGGGCATCATTATATAGGAGAGATGGCCGAGTGGTTCAAGGCGTAGCATTGGAACTGCTATGTAGGCTTTTTGTTTACCGGGGGTTCGAATCCCTCTCTTTCCGAATCTTTACCAAATTCATCAATATTACTCATCCCAATGCATACCATTATTTCATATTTCAAATTTGTTTGTTGATATGGACAACTTTATATTCCTCATTTTTCGGTAATACAAAAAATAGTGGATAACGGGTGGGCAAGGAATAAAAATTTTCGCATATCCATGTCTATGATATATGAATAGCAGAAAATCCTTGTAAAAAAAACTCTTGTTATTTTAGTTAAGTTTAAGTTTGACGAGAATAATATTCTACAACCAGTAATTCATTTATTTTCAAACCAACCCATTTATTATCTATTATTTGATTAATTAAACCTTTATATTGGAAAGGGTGAACAGTCAAATGATTTGGCAATTTCTCATGGGGGGCTGAATCAAAATAATTTTGAATAAGAGTTTTAGATTTTTGTTCATCCTTTGCTGTAATAATATCTTGAGGTTTACAACGATAACTTGGTATATCCACTATACGACCATTAACTAAAACATGTCTATGGTTTATAAATTGGCGGGCTTGAGGAATAGTCGCAGCCATACCCAATCGAAAAAGTATGTTATCCAAGCGCATTTCAAGTAGTTGTAATAAAACCTGACCAGTTGATCCTTTAGCTTTTCCGGAGATACGAACGTATTTAAGCAATTGTCGTTCTGTAAGACCATAATGAAAACGCAATTTTTGTTTTTCTTCTAAACGAATACGATATTGAGATTTTTTACTGAAGCGCAATTGATTTCGAAATTCGTTTTTGACTGTTGGCCTTTTACTAGTAAGTCCTGGTAAATATCCTAGACGACGTATTTTTTTGAAACGAGGTCCTCTGTAACGTGACATAAAAACTCCTTTTTTAAAATGAAAAATCTTATAAATCGAAATGAAAACTAAACGAAATGAAAAATATTATAGAATTCTAAATGAAGCGAAATCTACTAAAGTTTTATAGTACAAAGAAGAATTAGATGAATTTTATCAATATCCGAATTTATTGTATATAAAAGAATACAAAAAAGTAGGTTAATTTCTTGATTTCTTCCGCAGAGATCGAACTCTCCCAATTTTTTATTTCTAAAAAAGATATTATCAATTATGTAAAAAACAAATAGAGAAAAGCCGGTTATCGGATTCGAACCGATGACCATCGCATTACAAATGCGATGCTCTAACCTCTGAGCTAAACCGGCTAATGTAAACGAAATATACATATGCAGAAGAATTGAATGGGATCTTAGTTATCAATTTTTAGTTATTTATAACAAAATTCAAATTAATACAAACATCAAAAATAGAGAAAGAAAATATAGAAAATCAAACCCAATTTTTATTATTTCTATTATTTATTTTATCTGATAACATAAAGTGCAAGATAATAATTAATATTATATTAATATAATTTATTTAATATAATTTATTTCGATCTACTATTCTAGATATATATTATTAAATTGATTTCTTTCAAAAAGATTATTTATTAGTACTTAAAGTAAATTTGAATAAATATAAATTTTAGTAAATATTTATTAAGGAATTCCATATTTCTAAGTAAATGTCTAATTCTATATTATATTCAATTAAAAGAATGGTTTTTTTTAGCCACTAGATTCGTTTTAGTTATATAAATTGTATATGAATAAATGGATTGTTTATTTTCTTTTTTTTTTTAAGCAAAAACAAAAAAAAAAAAAGAATCGACCATTCGAGTATTCTAAATTGTATGAAAAAAGAAGATAAGTAGGTACATAGAAGATAAGTAGATATGTGGTCTATATCTGTGTATATTGAATTGTTAATATATAGATATTAGAATTAGTTCTGATTCAAACAAATAAAGGTATCCAATATAGATGAAATAAAATCTATAAAATTGGAGAAAGGGGTTTTTAATATTTAATAAAATAATATGTATTTAATGAATTCAAAAGTTCCCGCATAATTCTCATAATAGAAATGAAAAAAAAAGCATTCTATTATAATCAGATTCAAATAAAAAAAAAGATGGGGATATGGCGAAATTGGTAGACGCTACGGACTTAATTGGATTGAGTTTTGGTATGGAAACTTACCAAGTAATAATTTTCAAATTCAGAGAAACCCTGGAATTCACAATGGGCAATCCTGAGCCAAATCCTGTTTTCTGAAAACAAATAAAAATTCAGAAAGTGATAATAAAAAAGGGATAGGTGCAGAGACTCTATGGAAGCTGTTCTAACAAACGAAATTGACGACTTTTTTTATTGCATTAGTAAAAGAATCCTTTCACCAAAATTACAGGAATGGATCAAAGATAAACATTTAGAAACATATATATATACTGAAATACTCTTTCAATTTGTTACTTTTTATTTTATTATTGAAGATCTATTTGTGATAAAAATATTCACAAATGAAAAATGTGAATCAAATCAATTCGAAGTTGAAGAAAAGATGGAATATTTATTGATGAAATTATTCACTTCATCATAATCGGCTAAAACCCTTGAAGAACTGATAAATCAGATGAGAATAAAGATAGAGTCCTATTCTACATGTCAATACCGACAACAATGAAATTGAAAGTAAGAGGAAAATCCGTCGACTTAAGAAATCATGAGGGTTCAAGTCCCTCTATCCCCAAAAATACTTTTTCATTTTCTAATTTTTTTCCTATATCCTCTCTATCTTGAAGTCCTTATTTATGTGTTTTATTCGATTTATTATTTCCCAACGAAATTGGAATTTTTATTTTCATCAATTTCCTATCTATCATAATTTTCTTATCTATCATAATGACAAGGGACGAGTTTTGGAATAGATATAAATATATATGTGAAACACATAGAATTTTTTTTAATCAGAAATGTATAAATTAATATCTTATTTTTTAGCAAGGAATTTTCATATGCGTAATTAACGATTAACAATAAAAAATAATTATTACTGCGGAAACTCACTTACAAACTTTTTTTTTACTTAGTTGATATAGATTCATTAACATAGATTTTAAAAATCTTTTAAAATCAAAGTATTAAGCTTCAAGAATGGTCGGGATAGCTCAGTTGGTAGAGCAGAGGACTGAAAATCCTCGTGTCACCAGTTCAAATCTGGTTCCTGACACAAGATTCATTTGTATGAGTATCTATCCCCCATATTCATTTTAATGAATATGGGGGATAGATACTCATACAAATTTGTGTTCTTCTAGATTCTGATACATAACATATTTCTTTGATCTATTTAGGTATCTGTAGATATACTTTTCCTAGATGATTAAAGAATAGATGCAATTTTTTATTAGGTATATTCGCTTATCTATAGTATCTATATATATATAGATATAGATATATAGATAATGAATTCTTTATCTATTTTTTTCCTTTTTTTTCTGCGATACAAAAAAAGGTTTCTATTTCCATAATATTCGAGTGGTTTAATTAGTTGGTTAAAAGACCTAAAAGTCGAAGTTCTGGGGTGGAGTGAGAATATTAAGAATTCATCTGAGAAGGATTACCAAAATAGAATCGAGCCCTTTTCTTTGTGTTTTTTTTTTCGTGGCCGTATAATTGATGGTGATGTGCACGTTATATAGTTTATTATAAAGATAAAGAATTAGTTTATTATAAAGATAAAGAATTTTTGCAGTTCATCCTATTTCTTTTATTGGCTTGGCTGATAAGAACTCAGTATTGTTTTTGTTTTAGAATCTTAAGAAACTCCTATCCATCCTATTTTAAACCCTATAATTATTCATTCTATTATTTCTGAATTTTGTGATTTCTCACATAATAATATCTGAATGCAACTTCCATTACTCTGCCTGATTTAATGTCAATCAATTATTTTGTCTGATCTATAACAGAATGTACTTATATTCTTTGACTGGGGTTGCAGAAGTTTGGATTAGTTTATTATTTTTATCATTTAGTGAGCATCTTGTATTTCATAAAAATTTGGAGCAATATAATCTTTACGCAAAGGCCATCCTATCCAATTTTCGGGCATTAAAATACGTCTTAGACGCGGATGACTATCATAAGAGATTCCCAACATATCATAAGATTCCTTTTCTTGAAAATCCGCACTTTTCCAAACCCAAAAAATCGAAGGAATTCTGGGATTTTTTCTTGATACAAATATTTTTATGCATACCTCTTCGGGTTGATTTATACCATACTCTATTCTTGTAAAATGATATACACTAGCTAAGAGTCCTCCGGGTGCTACATCATAGGCACATTGAGAACGTAGATAATTGTAACCATATACATATAAAATGACAGCAATGGAATGCCAATCCTCGGGCTTTATTTGTAAAGTCTCTATTCCTAGGTAATCGAAACCCAAGGATCTATGAATTAGTCCATGTTTGACTAGCCAAGAAGACAAACGACCTTGCATTTTTTGCTTCTCCTAAATTTTTTTTATGAGTTTGGTATTAGTATTTTCTATTACGATGAAATTTTTAAAATACGATGAAATTTTTAAAAAAGGAATTGCTTTTTATTATTGTACTTTAAAAAAATGTGTCAGACGATATCTCTGAAGTAGATGGCGGTTGATAGAAAAATTCTTGACCATAATTGTCAGTATAAGTACTGTATCCAACATGAAACTTATGGTTGGTAGTAAAACATCTATTCTCTCGTTGAAAACTCATTGGATCTTCATATATTTCTCGAGATATTTTCTTACGAAGTTTTGTTATAGCATCTATAATGGCCTCCGGTTTAGGTGGACAGCCCGGCAAATATACATCTACAGGAATTAGCTTATCTACGCCTCGAACAGTACTATAAGAATCGGTACTAAACATCCCCCCCGTAATTGTACAGGCTCCCATAGCAATAACATATTTAGGTTCGGGCATTTGTTCATATAATCGAACTAAAGAAGGGGCCATTTTCATAGTTACAGTGCCCGCTGTTAAAATTAGGTCCGCCTGCCTAGGACTCGATCGTGGTACTAGTCCATAACGATCAAAATCGAATCGTGATCCTATTAATGAAGCAAATTCAATGAAGCAACAACTCGTACCATAAAGAAGCGGCCATAAACTGGATAATCTTGACCAATTTGAAAAATCATTTAATGTCGTTGAAATAACTGAATTTTGGGTTGTTTGATCAAGTAAGGGAAACTCAATGGAATTCATAATTGTCTCAATATTTTTTTTTCTAATTGTCTAAATAGTCAAGAATTAAGACCATTCTAATGCCCCCTTTCGCCATGCATAAACTGAACCAACAATTAGGATAAGCACGAATAAGAAAGCTTCTAAAAATACGGATACCCCTAATACATCGAAACTCATTGCCCATGGATAAAGAAAAACCGTTTCAACATCAAAAACAACAAAAATGAGAGCAAACATATAATAACGGATTCGAAATTGTAACCAAGCATCGCCTATTGGTTCTATTCCGGATTCATAACTAGAAAGTTTTTCCGGTCCCTTGCTAATGGGGGCTAAAATTCCAGAAATTAGAAATGCCAAAATAGGAATCAAACTTGATATTATTAGAAATGCCCAAAAAATATCATATTCGTAAAGAAGAAACATAAAAGTACTCCTCTGAATGTAGAAAATATACCAAATTCATTTTCATTTTTAGTCTAAAGTCTCCATTTTTTTAGACTAGCTGAATATACTAATATTAATATTATTCTATCGAATATGAATATGTTCGAATAGAAAGTTACAAATTGTTTTTTTTTTAGTAATAGTCTTAGTAATGAGATCTATTCGATCCAAAATAGTATTAATATTATTAGTATCTGTAGGAATATTAGGGCTATACGGACTCGAACCGTAGACCTTCTCGGTAAAACAGATCAAACTAATTATTATCTAAATGATTTAAATTGTTTTCAAAACCCAACATGCATTTTTTTTTGCATTGAGCTTTTTCATTAACTGATAAAAATATTAGTTAGTCCACCATCTTTTTTTTTTTTTACAGTAAAGAATAAAGAGATGATTCCCTATGCTCTTCTTTTTTATTTGTATAACAATCAAAGAGCACTACCAAAGTGTTTCAAAGAAGGATTATCTTGACGTAGGTCTGCTTCTGGCCTAGATCAACTTAAGTTAAATGGACTCTTTATCCACCTACTAAAATTAAAATAGAAGATAAGAAATGACACTTCATACACCTTAAAGTTCATAAAATAGGAAGAAAAGATAATCTTTTTTAGGTCCCTATACCCTTTATGTTTAGCATTGACGAGAAATGGGTATTCACCTTATCAATATCTCAAATCAATTATGGATTCGATTTTATGGCTAAACCCTTTGTCAGGCTAGTGTTCTCTTGTTTTGTTCCTTAAAATGGAGTAAGACACCGATTTCTTACTATAAGATAAACTTTTTTAATTACAAGATGAACTCCTCTGAAAAAAAGCATTGGCGCTCGTGTAAACGAGGTGCTCTACCTAACTGAGCTACAGCCCTTGTGTTTTTGATACATATTTTATCATAGTATGAAGATAATTGCTTGTCAAGATGAATATTACATGATCGAATCCCTTGAACGGGGGTTGGTATTGCTTATCAGTAATTTTACATTTATAATCAATTAATCTGATAGATGGGTACTCTTCTTTTTTTTTTTTTGAGGAGGAGTCCTAAATTACCTACTTAACTCAGTGGTTAGAGTATTGCTTTCATACGGCGGGAGTCATTGGTTCAAATCCAATAGTAGGTAAGGTATAGTTATAACTTATTAGATACCTTTGACTGTGGTATCTAATAAGCTTTTCTACTTACTTTTTTCTTCTGACTGTTTCTTTTTTCTTTTTATTGTTTTCGGATATTGGGACGCATCAATTTCAACTTGTTATGAAATAACATTGATAGCCTCTACTCGTGTTCTAGCTCGTCTAAGAGCTAGATTTGCCTCAATTGTTTGTCTCTTGCCTTCAGCCTTATTCAAATTAGTTTCTGCTATTTCAAGAGTTTGCTGTGCTTCTTGTGGATCAATGTCACTACCCTTTTCCGCATCATTTACTAAAACAGTTATCTCATTATTATTTATTCTAGCAAACCCCCCCATCAGAGCCATTGTTAACCATTGGTCTTTAAGACGTATTCTCAAAATACCTATATCGACAGCTGAGGCAATAGGCGCATGATTAGGTAATACTCCAATTTGTCCGCTATTAGTAGGTAAAATGATTTCCTTCACTTCTGAATCCCAAACAATTCGATTGGGGGTCAATACACAAAGATTTAAAGTCATTTCTTCAAATTGCTCTCCGTTTCTAAGTTCGTAGCCTTCGCAGTAGCTTCATCGATATTACCTACCAAATAAAAGGCTTGTTCAGGAAGACCGTCTAATTCTCCAGAAAGAATCAAATTAAACCCTCTAATTGTTTCTACTAGACCAACATATTTTCCAGCCGAACCGGTAAAAACTTCTGCTACGAAAAAAGGTTGTGATAAGAAACGCTCAATTTTTCGTGCTCTTGCTACGGTTAAGCGATCTTCTTCGGATAATTCGTCCAAGCCAAGGATAGCTATAATGTCTTGAAGTTCTTTGTAACGTTGTAAAGTTTGTTTAACTCGTTGCGCAGTCTCATAATGTTCTTCACCAACGATTCGAGGTTGGAGCATAGTTGAGGTTGAATCTAAAGGATCTACTGCTGGATAGATACCTTTGGCGGCTAATCCTCTTGATAGTACAGTAGTAGCATCTAAATGTGCAAATGTCGTAGCAGGAGCAGGGTCAGTTAAATCGTCGGCAGGTACATAAACTGCTTGAATAGAAGTTATGGACCCTTCTTTGGTAGAAGTGATTCTTTCTTGTAAAGAACCCATTTCAGTACTAAGAGTGGGTTGATAACCCACAGCAGAGGGCATTCGACCCAATAAGGCAGATACTTCAGATCCTGCTTGAACGAAGCGGAAGATATTGTCGATAAATAGAAGTACATCTTGCTCATTGACATCTCGAAAATATTCCGCCATAGTTAGGGCAGTTAAACCAACTCTCATACGAGCTCCGGGTGGTTCATTCATTTGACCATATACTAAAGCTACTTTGGATTCTGCAATATTTTGTTCATTAATTACTCCAGATTCTTTCATTTCCATATAAAGATCATTTCCCTCGCGAGTACGCTCACCTACTCCGCCAAATACAGATACACCTCCATGAGCTTTGGCAATGTTATTGATCAATTCCATAATAAGTACTGTTTTACCCACTCCAGCTCCACCGAAAAGTCCTATTTTTCCTCCACGACGATAAGGAGCTAAAAGATCTACTACTTTTATTCCTGTTTCAAAAATAGATAATTTTGTATCTAATTGTATAAAGGTAGGCGCAGATCTATGAATGGGAGATGTTGTACGAGTATCTACAGGACCTAAATTATCAATCGGCTCTCCAAGCACGTTGAAAATTCGTCCTAGAGTTGCTCCGCCTACTGGAACACTTAGGGGAGTTCCTGTGTCAATAACTTGCATTCCTCTCATTAGACCATCTGTAGCACTCATAGCTACAGCCCTAACTCGATTATTTCCTAATAATTGTTGTACTTCACAAGTCACATTAATTTGTTGACCAACAGTATCTCGACCCTTAACTACCAGAGCATTGTAAATATTAGGCATCTTCCCCGGGGGAAAGGCTACATCTAGTACCAGGACCAATTATTTGGTCAATATGTCCCAGATTTTTTTTTTCAATCGAAGAAACTTCAGGACCGGAAGTAGGAGGATTTATTCGCATATCAAAAGCCAATTTTTTTTTCCGAAAAAGTTTTTAAATCAAAAAGAAATGTTCGATAAGAAAGCAAGTTGATCGGTTAATTCAAAAAGAAATAAGAAATGGGAGTTAGTACTCCATTTTTTTGGTACTATTCCATCAATCCTCTTTAACTGTTTACTTACTTATTCAAATTCAATTATTGAATTCTTAAGCTTACTGCAGTTATTTTGAAAATTTCAATTGGATAAAATCTTTCGAAAGTCTTTTCTTTTTTTCTATCATTCTAGAAAATATCATCTATATTCTGTATGGAATTCGAACCTGTACCTTAATTTAGAATTCATTTTTTTTATCATTGGCTTTCGTATTTCCTCAGTAGACAATTTTTTAGACTTACCCTCTGTTTCCCTATTTTTTGACCTCTTTTTTTATTTTCCGGGGAGAAAGCTGCCTATTTTTACATCTAGGATTTACATAGACAACATATATCACTGTCAAGATTAAGAATAAATTATTATTATTATTTAGATTAGATCTTTCGATTTCAAAATTAAAAATAAGATCAAATTGAAAAAAAAAAAAGATTGGGTTGCGCCATACATAGAAAAGAGTATACAATAATGATGTATTTGACAAATCAAATACCATCGTTTAATTTAATAATAACATAACGAACCTTTGGGATTAATTGATAATAGTAGTTGATTTTTGTAAAAGATTTCATTAACTCCTAAGTCATATCGAGTAGACCTTATTGTTTCAAGAATTCTTAATTCAAGAGTTGTAGGGAGGGATTTATGTCACCACAAACAGAGACTAAAGCAAGTGTTGGGTTCAAAGCTGGTGTTAAAGATTATAAATTGAATTATTATACTCCTGAGTATGAAACCAAAGATACTGATATCTTGGCAGCATTTCGAGTAACTCCTCAACCTGGAGTTCCACCTGAAGAAGCAGGTGCTGCGGTAGCCGCCGAATCTTCTACTGGTACATGGACAACTGTGTGGACCGATGGGCTTACCAGTCTTGATCGTTACAAAGGACGATGCTATCACATCGAACCTGTTGCTGGGGAAGAAAATCAATATATTGCTTACGTAGCTTATCCTTTAGACCTTTTTGAAGAAGGTTCTGTTACTAACATGTTTACTTCTATTGTCGGTAATGTATTTGGGTTCAAGGCACTGCGTGCTCTACGTCTGGAGGATTTGCGAATCCCAACCGCTTATATTAAAACTTTCCAAGGTCCGCCACACGGCATCCAAGTTGAGAGAGATAAATTGAACAAGTATGGTCGTCCCCTATTAGGATGTACTATTAAACCTAAATTGGGGTTATCCGCTAAGAATTATGGTAGAGCTGTTTATGATGTCTTCGTGGGGGACTTGATTTTACCAAAGATGATGAAAATGTGAATTCCCAACCATTTATGCGTTGGAGAGACCGTTTCTTATTTTGTGCTGAAGCGATTTTTAAATCACAGGCTGAAACAGGTGAAATCAAAGGGCATTACTTGAATGCAACTGCGGGTACATGCGAAGAAATGATGAAAAGAGCTGTATTTGCCAGAGAATTAGGCGTTCCTATCGTAATGCATGATTATTTAACAGGGGGATTCACTGCAAATACTAGCTTGGCTCATTATTGCCGAGATAATGGTCTACTTCTTCATATACATCGTGCAATGCATGCAGTTATCGACAGACAAAGAATCATGGTATGCACTTTCGTGTATTAGCTAAAGCATTACGTTTGTCTGGTGGAGATCATGTTCACTCCGTACCGTAGTAGGTAAACTTGAAGGGGAAAGAGATATCACTTTAGGTTTTGTTGACTTACTGCGTGATGATTTTGTTGAAAAAGATCGAAGTCGTGGTATTTATTTCACTCAGGATTGGGTTTCTCTACCAGGTGTTCTGCCTGTTGCTTCGGGAGGTATTCACGTTTGGCATATGCCTGCTCTGACCGAAATCTTTGGAGATGATTCCGTACTTCAATTGGCGGAGGAACTTTAGGACACCCTTGGGGAAATGCACCAGGTGCTGTAGCTAATCGAGTAGCTCTTGAAGCCTGTGTGAAGGCTCGAAATGAAGGACGTGATCTTGCTCGTGAAGGGTAATGAAATTATCCGTGAGGCTAGCAAATGGAGTCCTGAATTAGCTGCTGCTTGCGAAGTATGGAAGGAGATCAAATTTGAATTCGAAGCAATGGATACTATTTGAATTCGAAGCAATGGATACTTTGGATTAATTGCAATTAAACTCGGCACAATCTTTTCCTAAAAGAAGGATTGAGCCGAATACAAAGATACTTAATTATTAAACAGATTTCTATCTTTCGTATTGGAATAGAAGCATAGTAAGTAGACGATATTTTACGAACAAAGTGATTACAATTTATAAGGAAACTGGCTATTGCCTTTTTCGATGTGAATTTCACATAATAGGGAAGTTGTTCCATTTCTATATGAAATTTGTATTTTCCTATTGATTTCTATATTTCTATAATTTTATACGTTTTTTTAGTTTAGAATATCAATTTAGAATAAAAAAAGATATATATATATTTAATAATTTTTCTTATAAGTAATTCTAACATAATACTAATAATCGAATTAATAAGATTGAAAATCTTATTAATTCGATTGTATTTATTCGATTGTATTTTTTTTTCAATACTAATATTGACAACACTGTATCAAATAAATATAATCCGATCGTGAATAAATTGATCACCTTACTTACGTTAAATAGGCGTTATTACTTCATCAAATGGTAGGTTCATTGGTTTTCTTTCTGCGAGACAAACAAGAAAAACTTTGTTATGAATAAGTAAGTGAACTTGAAAGGTAAACACGAATATATATACGAAAATATTAGATCTATATATACCAATATATATATAGTCTTATATATATAATAATAATGGATAACTCTAACATAGTATTTCAAGAACATAGTATTTAAATAGGTGGTATATCTTTTTTTAGTTTTTTAGACAATTCAATTTTGTAATTTTATTTTTTTGATTGCGATTGGGTATAAATATCCACCTTATTTTTTAAATTGTAATGGGGTTGCTAACTCAATGGTAGAGTACTCGGCTTTTAAGAGCGACTCTATTTTTTACGCATTTCTATGAAGCAATGGGTTCGTCGATACTATCGGTAGAGCTTGTAAAACCACGACTGATCCAGAAAGGAATGACTGGAAAAAGTAGCATGTCGTATCAATGAAGAATTCTAAAAATATTTCATTCTTTTAGGATCCAGCTCAAATTTTTGTTTGAATTTTTGGCTCGTAACAAAAAAAATTCCGTTGGGTTTGATTAATAAAGGGATAGAACTTGGTGGTTCTAATTCTAATAGGGAAACAAAAAGCATCGAGCTTTCATTTATTTTTTATTTGGATCATTACCCCATCTAATTGTACGTTAAAAATAGGTTAGTGCTTGATGTGGGAAAAGCTTTTCTGGTGAATGGTTTATTTTTGTTATGAGTCCTAACTATATAGCTATTTTCCATTATCTTTTGGTATTTTGGGGTAGCGATAAATGTGTAAAAGAAAGAGTATATTGATAAAGATATTTTTTCCAAATCAAAGAGCGATTAGGTAAAAAAAAAATAAAGGATTCTTAATTAGCTCGTTATCCTAGAACAAAAATTAGGCAAAAAATCGATTAGAGAGAGTCCGTTTAATGGGTTTTTACTTCTCTAGGTATATATTTATACCTATAATTTTCTGTTTTGACCATATCGCACTATGTATCATTTGATAATCCAATGAATCTCTGATTCTTTGTTTGACCAAATAGACTTTTTTTTTTTTAATGGAGCAATATCAAGCATATTTAGAACTCCGTAGATCTCGATACCAGGACATCCTATACCCACTTTTTTTTCGGGAATCTATTTATGGACTAGCTTATGCTCATGAGTCCTTTTTTATAGAAAATGTCGATTATAACAATAAATTTAGTTTACTAATTGTAAAACGTTTAAGTACTCGAATGTATCAACAGACTCATTTCATTCTTTTGTTAATGATTCTAAAAAAAATACTTTGTGGGTTATAATTATCATTTTTTTCTCAAATAATATTAGAAGGTTTTGGTATCGTCGTGGAGATTCTATTTTCTCTACAATTATTTAGCTCTTCCTTAAGGGGATTAGAAATCGTAAAATCTTATAAAAATTTTCAATCAATTCATTCGATCTTTCCCTTTTTCGAAGATCAACTGATATATTTAAATCATAAGTCAGATATACGAATACCCTATCCTATCCATCTGGAAATCTTGGTTCAAATCCTGCGATATTCGATAAAAGATGTCTCTTTCTTTCATTTAATAAGGTTGTTTTTTATTACTATTATAATTGGAATAGTCTTTTTCCTCCAAAAAAATGGATTTTTTACTTTTTTTTCAAAAAGGAATCGAAGAATTTTCTTGTTCCTATATAATTTATATGTATGGGAATATGAATCTATCTTTCTTTTTCTACGTAACAAATCCTCTCAGTTACAGTTAAAACATTTCGCGTTTTTTTTGAGCGAATTTTTTTCTATGAAAAAATAAAACATCTTGTAGAAGTATCTACTAAGAATTGTTCATATACTTTCTTCTTCTTTAAGGATACTTTCATCCATTATGTTAGATATCAAGGAAATCAATTCTGGTTTTAAAGAATACTCCTTTTTTGATAAATAAATGGAAATACTATTTTATATATTTATGGCAATGTCATTTTGATATTTGGGCTGGACTAGAAACGATCTATATAAACGAATTATCTCAGTATTCATTTCACTTTTTAGGCTATTTTTTAAGTATTCCACTAAATCTTTCAGTAGTACGAAGTCAAATGTTGCAAAATTCATTTCTTATTAAAATTGTTATAAAAAAAACTTGATACAATAGTTCCCATTATTCCTCTAATGAGATCATTGGCTAAAACAAAATTTTGTAATGTAATGGGTCATCCTATTAGTAAGCCGGTTTGGGCCAATTTATCTGATTTTGATATTATTGACCGGTTTTTGCGCATATGCAGAAATTTTTCTCATTATTACAATGGATCTGCAAAAAAAAAGAGTTTCTATCAAATAAAATATATACTTCGGTTTTCTTGTATAAAAACTTTGGCTCGTAAGCATAAAAGTACTGTGCGCATTTATTTGAAAAATTAAGTTCAGAAAAATTATTGCAAGAATTTTTTACAGAAGAAGATCTTTTTCTTTGATTTTTCCAAGAACTTCTTTTACTTTGCGTAGGTTTTATAGAGGTCGTATTTGGTATTTGGATATTCTTTTAAGAAACGATTTCGTCAATTATTTATAATTGAAATAGGTTATGTTATTTTTTAAATCGTGTAAATTGATAAAACGAACTTCCTTCTTTTTATTCAATGAGGATAAAAAAAATCATTTTTTTTAGTCTTCTATATCTATATATAGGATTTTGAAATGCTCATGTAGTCAGAGTCAAGATTCGGGGTAATGAATTAAATATTATATTTCACTTTCTTAGAGTCTTTTGCTAGGCAAGTAATTAAGGTTTAGATGTATACATAGGGAAAGCCGTGTGCAATGAAAACTGCAAACACGGCTTGGGGAGGGATTTTTTCTTGTTTTATTCTATTGTTGAATTTTATTCAAGAATAAATTATCTTACTTCATCCGACTAGTTCCGGGTTCAAGTCCCGGGCAACTCATTTTTGTAGATCGATGTTGTATTATATCTATATTTCTATTCTCTATTTCTATAAATAGAATGATATATAGAAAATAAACTTTTTTTATGAATCAATGAAATGGGATAAACAAGGTAAATTCGGATAAACCGAAATGAATAAGAACATACTAATGAATAAGAACATACTATGGATATTAGTATTGGTTGACACTGGTATATAAGTCATGTTATACTGTTGAATAACAAGTCCTCAAATTCTCGCATTATAGAGAATTTTTGTGCTTGGGAGTCCCTAATGATTAAATGAACCAAGATTTTACCATGACTGCAATTTTAGAGAGACGCGAGAGCGAAAGCCTATGGGGTCGCTTCTGTAATTGGATAACCAGCACCGAAAATCGTCTTTACATTGGATGGTTTGGTGTTTTGATGATTCCTACTTTATTGACTGCAACTTCTGTATTTATTATCGCTTTTATCGCTGCCCCTCCAGTAGATATTGATGGTATTCGTGAGCCTGTTTCTGGATCTCTACTTTATGGAAACAATATCATTTCTGGTGCGATTATTCCTACTTCTGCGGCTATAGGTTTGCATTTTTATCCGATCTGGGAAGCAGCTTCTGTTGATGAGTGGTTATACAACGGCGGTCCTTATGAACTAATTGTTCTACACTTCTTACTTGGTGTAGCTTGCTACATGGGTCGTGAGTGGGAACTTAGTTTTCGTCTGGGTATGCGTCCTTGGATTGCTGTTGCATATTCAGCTCCTGTTGCAGCCGCTACTGCTGTTTTCTTGATCTATCCTATTGGTCAAGGAAGCTTTTCGGATGGTATGCCTCTAGGAATTTCAGGTACTTTCAATTTTATGATTGTATTTCAGGCTGAGCATAATATTCTTATGCATCCATTTCACATGTTAGGTGTAGCTGGTGTATTCGGCGGCTCCCTATTCAGTGCTATGCATGGTTCCTTGGTAACTTCTAGTTTGATCAGGGAAACCACAGAAAATGAATCCGCTAATGAAGGTTACAGATTTGGTCAAGAGGAAGAAACTTATAATATTGTAGCTGCTCATGGTTATTTTGGCCGATTAATCTTCCAATATGCAAGTTTCAACAATTCTCGTTCTTTACATTTCTTCCTAGCTGCTTGGCCTGTAGTAGGTATTTGGTTTACCCGCTTTAGGTATCAGCACTATGGCTTTCAACTTAAATGGTTTTAATTTCAACCAATCCGTAGTTGATAGTCAAGGTCGTGTAATAAATACCTGGGCTGATATTATTAACCGAGCTAACCTTGGTATGGAAGTAATGCATGAACGTAATGCTCATAATTTCCCTCTAGATCTAGCTGCGATGGAAGCTCCATCTGTTAATGGATAAAATTTTGATCTTAATTTAAAGTAGACGAGTTTTTGTTTAAAAATAAAGGAGCAATATCAACTTTGTTAATATTGCTCCTTTATATTGGATAATTGATTAGTAATCTTTTTTTTAGATTTCTATAGATTTATACATACGTTTTGATTGATTTAATGATTCCTTATCTTTTTTTTTTCCTTTGTTAGAAAAAAAAGGATAATGAAAAGGTAGAATTTGAGATATAGATCATTTTTACTATAAGGGCGGATGTAGCCAAGTGGATCAAGGCAGTGGATTGTGAATCCACCATGCGCGGGTTCAATTCCCGTCGTTCGCCCATATCTATATATAGATAGATATAGATATTGTTTAGGTTTTCAAGTATAAATCTGAAATAAAGAAAAATGGCTACTTCTAAAACTTATAAGTACGAATTCTTCAAAATAATAATTATTACAAAAGATATATTTTTGAGATAAAATAGATACATTTATCTATTTCACAAAAAAAGAATATATCCATATCGTGGTTTCCTCTTATAATACCTCAGGTGCTAATGAAACTATTTTAGTGAAATTTAACTGTCTCAATTCCCGGGCGATTGCGCAAAAGATTCGAGTTCCTTTTGGATTTCCTTCTTGATCAATTATAACTGCAGCATTATCATCATACTGAATTATTATACCGTTGCTACGTTTTAGTTGTTTACAAGTACGTACAATTACAGCTCTGATCACTTCAGATTTTTCTAAGTTCGTATTTGGTACTGCTTGTTTGATTACAGCAACAACAATGTCGCCAATATAAGCATATCGTCGATTACTAGCTCCTAGGATTCGAATACACATCAGTTCACGTGCTCCGCTGTTATCCGCTACATTCAAATGAGTTTGAGGTTGAATCATATCATTTTTTATTATTTCAATCTAAAAAAGGAAGTAAAAATATTTTGTGTTCAAAAAAAAAGGAACCTATTATTGCCTTTTTTCTTTTCATTCTAAAGACCTATTTTCTTTGGTTCTCTTTTATTATCCTGAATAATGAATTGAGTTCGTATCCGGCATTTTGGATGATGCTATTGAAATAGCCTTTCTTGCTATATTTTCTGGTACTCCACCCATTTCATAAAGTATTTTCCCAGGTTTAACAACAGCTACCCAATATTCGGGAAATCCTTTTCCTGAACCCATACGTGTTTCAGTAGGTCTTACTGTAACCGGTTTGTCTGGAAAAATACGTACCCATATTTGTCCCCCCCCCCCCCCCTCGGCGAACATTTCTTGACATTGCCCGCCGTCCCGCTTCTATTTGTCTAGATGTTATCCAAGCTGGCTCAAGTGCCTGAAGAGCATATCTTCCGAAGCAAATATTATTACCTCGATAGGATATTCCCTTCATTCTTCCTCTATGTTGTTTACGAAATCTGGTTCTTTGGGGGTTATAATTGATGGTTGTTTTTCAATTCCATCTTTATTACAGAACCGTACATGAGATTTTCACCTCATACGGCTCCTCGCGAATGAAGTAATTCAAATATCTATATCTATATGGATATAGATTCTATCTAATCGATAAAATAATAGAAATAGTCATATGTTTAGTAAATAACGAAATCTCGGTATTTTTGAGATTTCATACAATCTTCGAAATTTTTAGATCTTGTTTTCAATATCGATTCTTAGAATTGGCAAAAATATAAAAAAAATTCAATAAAAGAAAAATTCTCGCGGGCGAATATTTACTCTTTTATTCTCAAATTCAGATGTAATGAAATTCAGATGTTAATGTAGGGTACAACTCCTAAAAAATGGATTGTTTTTAGGTTTCTTCCGCCATCCCACCTAAGAAATCATTAAGATTTGTTTTCTTTAAGATTTTTTTAATAAAATCTTAAGTCTTAAGTATTTGCAGGTTTCGTCGTTCCCATCGCCTCTCGATTAATGGTTAGGTTTTAATTCGACAATGGAGCCTTTCTCATAGCTAAAAATTAATAAAATTTTTTTAGAATAGAATATTCATTTCTTTTTTCGTGAATCAATATTATCAGTTTTTCTGATTCAGAGCTCTTAATTTATTGACATTAAAAATAAAAAAAAATATATATATTTTTCTTTTTTTTTTTAAGGATGCTTTAATACACTATCTTTTCTGAGATGACCCATAGACCTTTACATATTCGAATTCTATATCATTGATATATTTTAATCTCTTTCTTTCACCTTTTCTTTTATCTATATATTTTTATTGCTTTACCAACTAAATAATCTTTTTTTTCTTTTATCTTTCACAATTTTTCAGTTGCTATATTCTTTTTTTATTAAATTTTTTTTCTTTTGACTAATTCTTTAGATCTAGATAATCCGAAGTGATGTGTTGGTTATTAGTTCTTTTTAATGAATTGATACTATTAACGGTTTCTTTTTTTTTTTTAATCATTCTAAAAAACTAACGAGTCACACACTAAGCATGGCAATCCTCTATAAAATGATTAATTTCTTTTTTTAGTCGATTCAATCTTATAAAATAGATAAATTTTTGAGAATCAAAATCGAGTAATTTTTTCTTTTTGTTTTATATAAAATCAAAATAGGACATTGAATTATTGAATAGAAAGAAGGACATATTTTTCTTTATTTCGAAAATATCCAAACTTTTATCCCTAAAACTCCATAAATAGTTCGAACTGTATAACAACAATATTCAATTTTAGCTCGAATGGTTTGGAGAGGAACCCTACCTTCTCTGATCCATTCGACACGTGCAATTTCTTTTCCATCAATACGTCCTGCAATCTGTACTTGAACTCCTTTTGTACCTGCTTGTTCAGTTAATTCAATAGCTTTTTTCATTGCTTTACGAAATGAAACTCTATTCTTTAATTGTCCAGCTATAAATTCTGCAAGAATATTAGGGTGTTTATAAGCATTTGTAACTTTTACAATAGCAATGTTTAGTTTTCTATTCACACAATCAGTTTTTTGTGCATATTCGTCTGTAATTCTTCGATTTTTTGAGGCTTACCCTCTATTAATAACTTTGGAAATCCCATATATATTATGACTTGAATCAGATCGATTCTTTTTTGAATCTTTATCTCTCCAATTCCCTCGACACCCGAGGATATTCTTCTATTTTTTTGTATAAAATTTTTTATCCAATCTCGTATTTTTTTATCTTCTTGTATATTCTCAGAATATTTTGTTGGTTGTGCAAACAAATAGAATCTTGACTTTGAGTTGTACCAAGTCTGAAACCAAGCGGATTTATTTTTTGTCCCATAATTCCCCACTACTGTACATAAAATTACATAAAATGATATTTCTTATTTGTGTATTTTTTATCTATAGATAGATCTTTATAACTCATTATAGCTCATTGACTAAGTTCGTTGAAATTTCTATTGTGACTATCATCGACTATTGTAAAATAAACAATCAAAAAATCGAATAAAAGAAGATATTCAACTAAAGCAAATAGAAAATTCAAATAGAAATTCAAGTATCATAATGTTTTATTTATGTACAAATCACATCAATTACTATTTGTACTGTGTGTTGTAAATAAAATAGACATGAACCTTTTTTTTTGATTTGACCAAAAGACAAGGCTTCTGTATAGAGGTTCTTCTTTATCATAAGAGGTCTATTTTGACAAATCAATAAAATATTGAATTGATTGAATTCTTCATTAAAAAAGAATTTTATTATTATTATGAATTATTGAATTCATTTAATGAATTCTAAAAGAAATGAGTTGAACTTCATTTTACTAAGAATCAATTTGTAATATTTCTTTATGCATTACTATTTAAAAATGGATGTTCAAATTAACGTTAACGACGAGATCTATTATCATTTTTCGCATGTCCTCGGAAGTTTAGAGTAGGTGAAAATTCTCACTAATTTATGGCCTACCATACGATCTGTTATATAAATAGGTAAATGTTCTTTTCCATTATGGATAGCAATGGTATGGCCAATCATTGTAGGTATAATGGTAGATGCTCTGGACCAAGTTAATATTATATCTTTTTCCGCTTTTGTGTTAAGCTTCTTTATTTTTCTTAATAATGATTCGCTACAAAAGGATTTTTTTTTAGTGAACGCGTCACAGTAATTACTCCTTTTTCTTGTAAAGACGAAAAACAATTTCTATTTTCTCTACTATTTAGTACGACGACGAAGAATCAAATTATCACTATATTTCTTCCTTTTTCTACTTCTTCTTCCAAGTGCAGGAAA
>NW_028196710.1:57500-62500 GCF_037176805.1 Vigna unguiculata | reverse complement strand
TTCACGCAATTCACAGGGTTCAACAAGCAATCGATATTTCACGATCAAGTATGTAGTACTCTTTGTAGTAGCGGTCCTTATATATCGTATTAACAATCGAAAAATGGTCGAAAGAAAAAATCCCTATTTGACAAGGCTTCTTCCTATACCTATGAATTCCATTGGACCCAAAAATGATACATTGGAAGAATCATCTGAGTCTTCCAATATCAATAGGTTGATTGTTTCCGCTCCTGTATCTTCCAAAGGAAAAAAGATCTCTGAGAGTTCTTTCCTGGATCCGAAAGAGAGTACTCGGGTTCTCCCAATAACTAAAAAGTATATCATGCCTGAATTTAACTGGGATTCGCGGTGGTGGAGGAACTGGATAGGAAAAAAGAGCGATTCTAGTTGTAAGATATCTATGAAACCATCGCTGGAATTGAGATCTCATTCAAAGAGAAAGATATCAAATATCTGGAGTTCCTTTTTGTATATTATATGGATGATCCGATCCGTAAGGACCATGATTGGGAATTTTTTGATCGTCTTTCCCGAGAAAGAGGCGAACATAATCAACTTGAATTCGGGACAGCTATTCGAAATCTTAGTGAAAGACTGGATTTATTATCTCATGTTTGCTTTCGTGAAAAAATACCAAAGGAAGTGGAGGGTTTCTTCAAACAACAAGGGACTGGGTCAATTATTCAATCAAATGATATTGAGCATGTTTCGCATCTCTTCTTGAGAAACAAGCGGGCTATTTCTTTGCAAAATTGTGCTCAATTTCATATGTGGCAATTCCGTCAAGATCTCTTCGTTAGTTGGGGGAAGAGTCCGCACGAATCGGATTTTTTGAGGAACATGTCACGAGAGAATTGGATTTGGTTAGGACAATGTGTGGTTGGGAAACAAGGATCGGTTTTTTAGCAAGGTACGGAATGTATCATCAAATCTTCAATATGATTCCACGAGATCTAGTTTCATTCAAGTAACGGATTCTAGCCAATTGAAAGGATCTTCTGATCAATCCAAGGATTCTTTCGATTCCATTAGGGAATGAGGATTCGAAATATCACACATTGATCAATCAAAGAGAGATTCAACAACTAAAAGAAAGATCGATTCTTTGTTGGGATCCTTCCTTTCTTCAAACGGAACGAACAGAGATAGAATCAGAGCGATTCCTTAAAATCCTTTCTGGATATTCCTCAATGTGCCGACTATTCATGGAACGTGAGAAGCAGATGAATAATCATCTGCTTCCGGAAGAAATCGAAGAATTTTTTGGGAATCCTGCAAGAGCCACTCGTTCTTTTTCTCTGACAGATGGTCAGAACTTCATCTGGGTTCGAATCCTACTGATAGGTCTACTAGAGATCAGAATTGTTGAAAAAAGAACAAAGAAACATCTTGCTTTTTCCAGGCGATCGGAAAAGAAAGAAATAGTGAATTTATTCAAGATAATTATGTACTTACAAAATACCGTCTCAATTCATCCTATTTCATCCTATCGAGGATGTGATATGGTTCCAAAGGGTGAACTGGACAGTTCCAATAAGATTTCATTCTTGAACAAAAATCCATTTTGGGGTTTATTTCATCTATTCCATGACCGGAACAGGGGGAGATACACGTTACACCACGATTTTGAATCAGAGATATATTCAAGAATGGCAGATCTATTCACTCTATCAATAACCGAGCCGGATCTGGTGTATCATAAGGATTTGATTTTTCTATGGATTCCTCCGGATTGGATCAAAAACATTTCTTGAATGAGTTATTGAACTCCAGGGATGAATCGAAAAAGCACTCTTTATTGGTTCTACCTCCTCTTTTTTATGATGAGAATGAATCTTTTTATCGAAGGATCATAAAATAATGGGTCCAAGACCTCTTGCGGAAATAATGTGGAAGATCCAAAACCTAAAATAGTTGTATTTGCTAGCAACAACATAATGGAGGCAGTCAATCAATATAGATTGATCCGAAATCTGATTCAAATCCAATATAGCACCCATGGTTACATAAGAAATGTATTGAATCGATTCAATTGCAACTTCGAATATGGAATTCAAAGGTATCAAATAGGAAATGATACTCTGAATCATCGAACTAGAATGAAATACACGATCAACCAACATTTATCAAATTTGAAAAAGAGTCAGAAGAAGTGGTTCGATCCTCTTATTTTGATTTCTCGAACGGAGAGATCTATGAATTGGGATCCTAATGTATATGATACAAATGGTCCAATGGGAGCAAGAATTTCCAGGAACATTTGGACTATTTCATTTCTGAGCAGAATAGCCGTTTTCAAGTAGTGTTCGATCGATTACATATTAATCAATATTCGATTGATTGGTCTGAGGTTATCGACAAAAAGATTTGTCTAAGTCACTTTGTTTATTTTTGTCCAAGTTACTTCTTTTTTTGCCCAAGTTTCTTCTCTTTTTGTCTAACTCACTTCCTTCTTTTTTATTTGTGAGTTTTGGGGGTATCCCCATTCATAGGTCCGAGATCCACATCTATGAATTGAAAGGTCCGAATGATCCACTCTGTAATCAGTTATTAGAATCAATAGGTCTTCAAATCTTTCATTTGAAAAAAAGGAAACCCTTATTATTGGATGACCAAGATACTTCCCAAAAATCGAAATTCTTGATCAATGGAGGAACAATATCACCATTTTGTTCAATAAGATACCAAAGTGGATGATTGACTCATTCCATACTAGAAAGAATCGCAGGAAATCTTTTGATAACACAGATTCCTATTTCTCAATGATATCCCACGATCCAGACAATTGGCTGATCCCGTGAAACCATTTCATAGAAGTTCATTGATATACTATTTTTATAAAGCAAATCGACTTCGATTCTTGAATAATCAATATCACTTCTGCTTCTATTGTAACAAAAGATTCCCTTTTTATGTGGAAAAGGCCCGTATCAATAATTATGATTTTACGTATGGACAATTCCTCAAAATCTTGTTCATTCGCAACAAAATCTTTTCTTTTTGCGATGGTCAAAAAAAACATGCTTTTTGAAGAGAGATACTATTTCACCAATCGAGTTACAGGTATCTAACATATTGATACCTAACGATTTTCCGCAAAGTGGCGACGAAGGGTATAACTTCTACAAATCTTTCCATTTTCCAATTCGATACGATCCATTCGTTCGTGGAGCTATTTACTCGATCGCAGACATTTCTGGAACACCTCTAACAGAGGGACAAATAGTCCATTTTGAAAAAACTTATTGTCAACCTCTTTCAGATATGAATATACCTGATTCAGAAGGAAGAACTTGTATCAGTATCTCAATTTCAATTCAAACATGGGTTGGATTCACACTCCATGTTCTGAGAAATATTTACCATCCGAAAAAAGGAAAAAACGGAGTTCTTGTCTACAAAAATGCCTTGAGAAAGGTCAGATGTATAGAACCTTTCAACAAGATAGTGTTTTTTCAACTCTCTCAAATGGAATCTATTCCAAACATATATACCATGGTTCCTTACCTCGACGGGGTACAAATATCTAAATTTCATATTTTTAGATACTTTTTCAGACCTATTGCCGATACTAAGTAGCAGCCAAAAATTTGTATCCATTTTTCATGATATTATGCATGGGTCAGATATATTATGGCGAATTCGTCAGATTCCATTGTGTCTTCCACAATGGAATCTGATAAGTGAGATTCCGGGTAATTGTTTCCATAATCTTCTTCTGTCCGAAGAAATGACTCATCGAAATAATGAGTTACTATTGATATCGACACATCTGAGATCGCTAAATGTTCAGAGAGTTCTTCTATTCAATCCTTTTCCTTCTCCTTGTTGCTGGATATCTCGTTCGTACACATCTTCTCTTTGTTTCTCGAGTCTATAGTGAGTTACAGACAGAGTTCGAAAAGGTAAAATCTTTGATGATTCCATCATACATGATTGAGTTGCGAAAACTTCTGGATAGGTATCCTACATCTGAACTGAATTCTTTCTGGTTAAAGAATATCTTTCTAGTTGCTCTGGAACAATTAGGAGATTCTCTAGAAGAAATACGGAGTTTTGCTTTTGGTAGCAAACATGCTATGGGGTGGTGGTCCCGCTTATGGGGTCAAATCCATACGTTCTAAGAATAAATATTGGAATCTCATCGATCTCATAAGTATTATACCAAATCCCATCAATCGAATCGCTTTTTCGAGAAATACGAGACATCTAAGTCATCCAAGTAAAGCAATCTATTCCTTGATAAGAAAAATAAAAAACGTGAATGGTGATTGGATTGATGATCAAATAGAATCCTGGGTCTCGAACACTGATTCGATTGATGATAAAGAAAAAGAATTCTTGGTTCAGTTTTCTACCTTAACAACAGAAAAAAGGATTGATCAAATTCTATTGAGTCTTACTCATAGTGATCTTTTATCAAAGAATAACTCTGGTTATCAAATAAGTGAACAACCGGGAGCAATTTACTTACGATACTTAGTTGACATTCAAAAAAAGTATCTAATGATTTATGAATTCAATACATCCTGTTTCAGTAGAAAGACGTATATTCCTTGCTAATTATCAGACAATTACTTATTCACACACCTTGTGGGGGGCTAATAGTTTGCATTTCCATCTCATGGAAAACCCTTTTCGCTCCGCTTAGCCCTACCTCCCCCCTAGTAGGGGTATTTTAGTGATAGGTTCTATAGGAACTGGACGATCCTATTTGGTCAAATACCTAGCGACAAACTCCTATGTTCCTTTCATTTACAGTATTTCTGAACAAGTTCCTGGATAACAAGCCTAAGGGTTTTCTTATTGATAATAGTGACTATATTGATGATAGTGACGATATTGATGATAGTGACGATATTGATGATAGTGACGATAGTGACGATATCGACCGTGACCTTGATATGGAGCTGGAGCTTCTAACTATGATGAATACGCTAACTATGGATATGATGCCAGAAATAGACCGATTTTATATCACCTTTCACTTCGAATTA
>NW_028196710.1:22500-40000 GCF_037176805.1 Vigna unguiculata | reverse complement strand
ACTGGAGAATCTAGTATTCTTATGCATGAAGATAATGAATTCGATAGTTGTGGTCGGACTCTATTATGGATTTATGACCACATTTTCCATAGGGCCCTCTTATCTCTTCCTTCTTCGAGCTAGACTTGTGGAAGAAGGAACCGAGAAGAAAATAGCAGCAACAACTGGGTTTATTACGGGACAGCTCATAATGTTCATGTCTATCTATTATGCGCCTTTGCATTTAGCATTGGGTAGACCCCATACAATAACTGTCATAGCTATACCCTATCTTTTATTTCAGTTCTTCGGCAATAGTCAAAAAAACTTTTTGAATTATGGATACAAGAATCCAAATTCAATACGTAATTTTAGTATTCAAAGAAGATTCTTTCAGAATCTTCTTTTTCAATTTTTAAATCCCCTTTTCTTACCGAGTTCCATATTCATGAGATTCATCAATATTTATTTGTTTCGATGTAACAATAAAATTACTAGAAAGATTAATATATCTAGAATATACAATAATATATACGAAGCTATTCGCCCCCCCCCCACATATTTGATAGCTTCTCCTAGAAAAAAACTTGTAATACCTATTCCATTCGTAATTCCATCAATTCTTTTTTTATCAAAAAAAGAATTTAATTTCACTAATCTTCTGATACTAGCAATTAAAGATTTTTCATAAAAAAGATCTATATAACCATGATTATACGACCAATTATATATGATATTTTGAAAATGATCGGCAACATTTTTTTTAAGAAAACTTTTTTCAAATAAATTTAATAAATTCAAATTTTTTAAATAGGAATAAACCGATTTGTAAAAAAAAGACGCTAGAAATATTCCCCAAAAAGTGAAACTCAAAGAAAAAGTTGCGTTTGTGAAAAATTCATAATAATTCATAAAATTTTCTGAATCTTTATGTAAAAGATCTATAAACGGAATTAACAATTTTGATAAAATATCCAAATGTATTCCGTCTTGACTGAAAGAAATTCCTACAGCACCAACGAATAAAGTAAAGAGCGCTAAAATAAGCATAGAAAATCGCATAGTATTGTTAGATTCATTAGGATATAAACAAGCAGTTTTTTTAGTGCCAAAATGCATAATACCAAAAACAAGATGTTTTATATTTTTAATATTTTGATTAACGCGATGTAGATATCTCTTCCGGATAAAAAAAGAAGTTATTTCATTCTTTTTTATTTTTAGTAAAACTAAGAAAAAATTTTCGTTTTTTCTTTTAAGTTTTACTTGTTTCTTCCCCCATAAAGATATTGAATAGAATGAACTATTTTTTTTTCCATTAAAATTCAAAAAATGAACGTTTAAATATCCCTCAAAAACAAGTAAATAAATTCGAAACATATAAAATGCAGTTAATCCTGCTGCAGAACAAGCTATTATTGCAAAAATTGGTGAATACAACCAACTATCATTAAGAATCTCATCCTTAGACCAAAAACAGGCAAAGGGTGGAATACCGCAAAGAGAGAGTGTACCCACTAAAAAAAAAGTTTTTGTAATTGGTACATGTTTTGTTAAACCGCCCATAAAAACCATATTTTGACTTTTAGCTGGAGAATATCCGACAAGAGCTTCCATTGAATGAATAATGGATCCAGATCCTAAAAACAACAATGCTTTTGAATAAGCATGAGTAATCAAATGAAATAAAGCACCTCGATAAGATCCCATACCCAAAGCTAACATCATATAACCCAATTGAGACATTGTAGAATAGGCCAAATTTTTCTTAATATCTTTTTGAGCAATAGCTAAAGTAGCTCCTAATATTACTGTTATTATACCTATAAAAGCTATTGCGTTCATTATTTTGGGTAGCACTATGAAAAGAGGAAAAAGACGAGCCACAAGAAAAATTCCAGCGGCTACCATAGTAGCAGCATGTATAAGGGCAGAAATTGGAGTAGGTCCCTCCATAGCATCGGGTAGCCATACATGAAGAGGAAATTGGGCAGATTTTGCAACTGAGCCACAAAATAGCAAGAGGGCAAACAGAGTAAAAAAAAAAATATTCATTTCATTTTTAGAAATCAAATTATTTATAATTTGAAACAAATGCCGAAATTCCAAACTACCCGTTATCCAATAAAGACCTAAAATTCCCAATAATAAACCAAAATCCCCTACACGATTCGTTACAAATGCTTTTTGACAAGCATTTGCCGCAATAGGGCGGGTGAACCAAAAGCCTATTAATAAATAAGAACACATTCCAATTAATTCCCAAAAAAAATAAATTTGTATCAAATTCGAACTAGTAACTAATCCCAACATTGAAATATTAAAAAGAGTAAGATAAGCAAAAAATCTCAAATATCCTTGATCATGAGACATATAATTATCACTATAAATAAGAACGAGAATGCCAACCGTAGTAATTAATATTGACATAATAGAAGTAAGTGAATCGATCAAGTACCCAAACTCTAAAGAAATATCATTATTTATGGTCCAAGACCATACATATTGAAAAAACAAACTATTCTTGATTTGATGAATAGACAAATCAAGCGAAAAAATCATAACTATAGTTAACAATAAGATACTAGGAAAAGCCCAAATACGGCGAATATTTTTCGTTGCAGTGGGAAAAAGTAGAAGTCCCACTCCTATTAACATCGGAACTGGGAATGGAATAAAAGGTATGATCCATGAATATTGATGTGTATATTCCATACAATAAAGAAAAAAAATTAGGATTCTAATGAATTTGGTTTCTTAGGTTTTTCTTTTATCTTTTTTGTAAAGTAAAGGAATGGTTTCGGTTAATAACAAAGAAAGATAGAATTTAATAAAATAGAATAATCGATTATTCATTATTCTGACTCTTTGGACAATATTTTTTGAACATTGGTTTAGTTCATTAAATTTAACTTAACTAATTAAGTTTTTATTACAATAAGAAATAGCGATTTGGGGAAAACTTTCTAAAAAGTATTATATTCTTATTATAAATATAATAAAAACAAAAATGGAAATTCAAATATATAAAATATATGTCTAATTAGAGATAAACTTAATTTTCATTTACCGCAAAATGTCTTTCACATAAAATTCTATAACAATAAAAAACTATACTAATTCTATGGCAGTTCCAAAAAAGCGCACGTCTATATCAAAAAAACTTATTCGGAACACTTTATGGAAAAAGAAGGGATATTTTACAGCATTAAAAGCTTTTTCATTAGGGCAATCTATTTTTACGGGGAATTCAAAAAGCTTTTTCTGTAACAAATATAAACGTTAGAATAATTTCAATTAACTGGATTCAACGACTCTTTTTTAAATACAAAAATATGAATATAAAATTGATATAGAATATAAGATTCAGTTATGAATTTAGGATATTTACATTCTATATTATGATATTTACATTCTATATTTAATAGATTCTAATAGAATTCTTTAAAATTATTTTATTGAATGTTTAGTAAACAAATATTGTGTTTTAATTGATTCTTTGAATCTCGACAATTGACTAAAATTGGGTTATTATGGTTTCGAGTCAGCCGCTATGGTGAAATTGGTAGACACGCTGCTCTTAGGAAGCAGTGCTAGAGCATCTCGGTTCGAGTCCGAGTAGCGGCATCTTATCTTCTAAAAAAAAGTTCCTATAAAGAATTATTATTTCTATTCCAAGTATTTCTATTTTTTCATTCTATATGGTATTTTCCACTTTAGAGCATATATTAACTCATATATCCTTTTCGGTCGTATCTATTTTAATTTCAATTCATTTGATAACCTTATTATTAGGCAATGAAATCATAGGATTATACAATTTGTTCAAAAAAGGCATGATAATAACCTTTTTTTGTATCACAGGATTGTTAGTTACTCGTTGGATTTTTTCAGGCCATTTACCATTTAGTAATTTATATGAATCATTAATATTTCTTTCATGGACTTTTTCTATCTTTTATATGGTTCTTTGCTTCAAAAAACAAAAAAATGACTATTTCAATACAATAATAACACCAAGTATTCTTTTTACCCAAGGCTTTGCTACTTCGGGTCTTTTAACCGAAATGCATGAATCCTTAAAATTAGTGCCTGCTTTACAGTCCCATTGGTTAATGATGCACGTAAGTATGATGATATTGGGTTATACAACTCTTTTATGTGGATCATTAATATCAGTGGCTATTTTAGTCATTACATTTCAAGAACTCATACAAATTCTTGGTAAAAGCAAGACTTTGTTTTTTTTTAATGAATCCTTTTCTTTTGCTGAAATCAAATATATGAATATGAATGATAAAAAGAATATTTTACAACAAACTCCTTTTCCGTTTTATTCGTCTTATAGAAATTATTATAGATATCAATTTATTCAACAATTGGATCGTTGGGGTTACCGTACTATTAGTCTAGGTTTTATCTTTTTAACAATAGGTAATATATCTGGAGCAGTATGGGCTAATGAGGCATGGGGATCATATTGGAATTGGGATCCAAAGGAAACTTGGGCTTTTATTACTTGGACTATTTTCGCAATTTATTTACATACTAGAAAAAATAAAAAATTGGAATATAGAAATTCTTCAATAGTGGCCTCCATAGGCTTTCTTATAATTTGGATATGTTATTTAGGGATAAATCTTTTAGGAATAGGACTACATAGTTATGGTTCATTTACACCTAATTAATTTAAAAAAATTCACAAATATTGGGAACATTCTATAGAATAAGAAAAAAAACTCCCAATAAAATGATTAAGACCCCATTGAATCAAGTAATGTAATATTGATTCAAGGGGTTCTCACAAACAACAAAAATATTCAATTAGAATTCAATTTCATTTTTATGTAATTAAGAAAATACAAAAAGAAATCCATTTTTTTTTATTGTGCATCGGATTGATTTCTATTTTTTCTTTTTCATTTATTCCCAAAAACTATCTATAAAAAATGAGAGAGAATAGCTTCAACCTTGTCAGCCGAAATTGAAAAAATAAAATCTGGATAAATGCCAATACTTATTACGGGTATAAGGATAGAAATTGAAATAAATAATTCTCGTGGCCCCGAATCAAAAAAATAAGAATTTTGTTTATTAAAAAGCTTGTATCCATAAAACATTTGACGTAAGATAGATAATAAATAAATAGGAGTTAATATCATTCCAATTGCAGTTACAAAAGTTATGAGTATTTTTGTGATGAAAAGATATTTTTGATTGGTAATTATTCCCAATAATACTATAAATTCTGCAACAAAACCGCTCATGCCCGGTAATGCAAGAGAAGCCATCGATAAGGTAGTGAAAATCGTGAATATTTTTGGCATTGGGATAGCCATTCCACCCATTTCGTCGAGATAAAGAAGACGTAGTCTATCATAACTAGTTCCCGCCAAGAAAAAAAGGGCAGCACCAATAAATCCGTGAGAGATTATTTGTAAAATAGCCCCATTCAGCCCTGTCTCGCTTATAGAACCAATTCCTAAAATTAAGAAACCCATATGAGAGACCGAGGAATAAGCTATTCTTTTTTTTACATTGCGTTGACCAAGAGATGTTGAAGCTGCATAGATTATTTGAATGGAACCTAATAACATTAACCAGGGACAAAATATAGAATGAGCGCGAGATAATAATTCCATATTAATTCGAACCAACCCATATGCTCCCATTTTTAATAATATTCCGGCTAAAAGCATACAAGTGCTGTAATGCGCCTCTCCATGGGTATCAGGTAACCATGTATGTAAGGGTATAATTGGTGATTTGACAGCAAAAGCAATAAGAAATCCCATATAGAAGATTATTTCCAGTGCCACGGGATATGATTGATTAGTTAATGATTCAAAATTTAATGTTGGTTCATTAGAACTATAGAAACCCATACCCAGAATTCCCAGTAATAAAAAAACAGAACTTCCCGCAGTGTACAAAATAAACTTTGTAGCTGAATACAAACGTTTTTTTCCACCCCACATAGATAAAAGTAGATAAACGGGAATTAATTCTAATTCCCACATGATGAAAAAAAGTAAAATGTCTTGAGAAGAAAATGTTCCTAGTTGACCACTATACATTGCTAACATTAGAAAATAGAATAATTTAGATTCTCGAGTAACCGGTTGAGCTGATAACGTAGCTAACGTAGTGATAAATCCCGTTAATAAAAGGGGTCCTAGAGAGAGTCCATCTATTCCGAATCTCCAGTAAAAGTCAAAAAAATGGATCCATTTATAATTTTCTGTCAATTGGATTAGTGGATCATCTAATTCGAAATGATAACAAAATACATAGGTTATTAGAAGGAGATCTATGAAACATATACAATAAGTATACCATTTAATTGTCTTATTTCCTTTATGGGGAAATAAGACAATTAAAGAACCTCCGACTATTGGCAAAACTACAACTGTTGTTAACCAAGGAAAATAATTCGTGATAAAAATAAGATATACTTAGACTACAAAAACCCGGGCTCAAAATATTTTTTTATTTTGAGCCCGGGTTTTTGCCAGTAAAAAAAAGTACTTGTATGCGGTTCTTTTTGAAACGTATCAATAAGCTAGACCCATGCTTCGAGTTGTTTCATGCCATAAATAAACTCTAACACTTAAGAAATCCGTCGGACAGGCGGATTCACACCTCTTACAACCAACACAGTCCTCTGTTCTTGGGGCAGAAGCAATTTGTTTAGCTTTACATCCGTCCCAAGGTATCATTTCTAATACATCTGTTGGGCAGGCTCGTACACATTGAGTACATCCTATACATGTATCATAAATCTTTACTGAATGTGACATTGGAACATAATCCTTGAACATCAAAAATTCAACATTTTCAATCTAGTAAATTGGTAAACCAATTATATATATCTATATATGATATATATATATCTATATATATATATCTATATTATATACCAGATGAATCAATGATTTATAAGAATTTTGCTACTAAAAATATATTTATAGATTAATAACTAATAAGAGAATAGAACCAAGATACTTTGATTTCTTATCTTTGTTTTCGCAAACGCAAACATGATTAAAAAGGATATATCATTTCTGCTAATTTGAATGGATTATATAGTACACACTATTCAAAATTAGACTTTTTTTTATGAATAATACTATTTATTCAACAAATTTGATTGATTGATACGGGTTGATTTTCTATTACGATATATTGAGGAAACAATAGCTGGTCCGATAGCTGCTTCAGCGGCTGCAACAGCTATAACAAAAATTGAAAAAATATTTCCTTTTAGTTGCCGCCTATCAAAAAAATCAGAAAAGGTTACGAGATTTATATTAACTGCATTTAGTATAAGTTCAAGACACATAAGGGCTCTAACCATATTTCGGCTCGTGATCAATCCATAGATACCTATAGAAAATAAATAAGCACTCAAAACAAGTGTATGCTCGAATATCATTGACCAACTCCTTTTCAATTTTTATTCATTTCGATATGAATATGAATTCAACGGATTTTATTGCCTAACATAATAAGTCTACAACAAAATCAAGTATTTGCAAAAAGATTTTATACTTTATACATAAATATTCTTTTTCCTTAACATATAATTCAACAAAAAAGAAATGTAATAAATTCTAACAAAATGTAATTTATATTATTTTATTAGTTCGAAAACTTTCTTATTGGCGAGCCACAAAAATTGCACCTATTAAAGCAACTAAAAGAATTATTGAAATTAGTTCAAATGGAAGAAAAAAATCTGTTGATAAATGAATTCCAATTTGTTGACTAGTACTTATCAAATCTTGCTCTAAAATCTGATTGGGTCTTGTCGTCCAAATAATTCCGTGCCATGATGTCTCTAGAATAGTAGTTATTTGTGAAAGAAAGATACTGGTACAAACCATCAAAGTAATTCCATCCCCAACGGTCCAAACACGAAAATTTTGGTAATAGTCCGAACCATTCATAAACATCACAGCAAATATTATTAAAACATTTATAGCGCCCACGTAAATAAGTAGCTGTGAGGCAGCTACGAAATGGGAGTTTGATAAAATATAGAATAAAGATACACAAACAAGAACTAGTCCCAATGAAAAAGCAGAAAAAATCGGATTCGTAAAGAATACTACTCCTAGACTTCCTAATATGAGACCTGATCCAAGAAAGATTAAAATAAAATCATGTAGCGATTCGGACAAATCCATTATATGTAAAATAAAAGATAAATAGAAATTTCATGACCTTATTGATATGACCAGGAAAAAACTTGTTAAATACGAAAATTATCTGTGCATAGAAATTCACCAAATCCTAAGATAAGATATGTGAATTGTTATTAGGTACAGTTGTTATAGAATCAATGGAATTTCATTCTTTTCTTTATGCCAAAGAGTCATTTCAAAAAAATAGAATATCTTTTTTTTTATTCTATATATAGAGAAATTCAATTATTTTTGTGAAGAATTTTGAAATCATTTTATTTGAATTGTTCGAATTGTATAATCATCAATTACTGATACTGGTAAACGACCCAAAGCAATTAGATTATAATTCAATTCGTGGCGATCATAAGTTGAAAGTTCATATTCTTCGGTCATTGATAAACAATTTGTTGGACAATACTCAATACAGTTACCACAAAATATACAGATTCCAAAATCAATACTGTAATTAAGCAACCGTTTTTTTCGAATATCAGTTTCTAGTTTCCAATCAACAATGGGTAGATCTATAGGACAGACACGAACACATACTTCACAAGCAATGCATTTATCAAATTCAAAATGTATTCGACCGCGAAAACGTTCTGATGAGATTATTTTTTCATAAGGATATTGAATAGTTACGGGTAACCTATTTGCATGAGATAAGGTAATCATGAGACCTTGACCAATATATCTAGCAGCTCGTATTATTTGTTCACTATAATTTATGAATTCAGTTACCATAAGGAACATATCGTGAATAGCTCTGAATATTTTTTTTCTTTCTCTTGTTTAAAACAAGTTCTGAATTTTGAATATAGAAGGTCCACATTTTTTTTACAGTGAAAACAGTTGAGACGACGTTGTTAATAATAGATTACCAAGAGAAATGGGTAAAAGAAACTTCCACCCAAGATTTAATAATTGATCTATTCGTAGCCTAGGCAAAGTCCATCTTGTTGTGATAGAAACGAATATGAATAAATAAGTTTTAACTAGTGTAATAAAGATACCAATTATCGTTACAAAAACTCCGTATGTTTTATTTATTTGAAAAAAATTAGAAACGAAGATGTACGGAATAGAGAAATTTGAACCACCAAAATAAAGAACTGTTACAAATAAGGAAGAAACGAATAGGTTTAAATAGGAGAGCAACATAAAATAAACCAAATTTGATACCGGAATATTCGGTTTGATAACCCGCTATTAGTTCTTCTTCCGCTTCTGGTAAATCAAAAGGTAATCTTTCACATTCTGCTAGGGAAGAGATTAGAAAAACGAGGAAACCCATAGGTTGCCGCCACAAATTCCATCCCCAAAAACCATATTTGGATTGTGCATCAACTATATCAACTGTACTTAAACTGTTAGATAATCCTAGTCGGTGATGACATTACTGTTACCATCTCTATTACAGAACCGTACATGAGATTTTCATCTCATACGGCTCCTTTAAAGCCTTAAAAAAATATAAGAACCCGGCCAATTATTTCTCCCTTGATATATCCCTAAGATAGATAAGATTCTATTTTCTCGGACGGTTCTGAATTAGACCCATGGAATTCTGTCTGTTCTAAAAAAAATTTTTAAATGAATACACACTTATTTAAAAAATAAAAACATTTGCACATTTATTGAATTTCTTTAGATAAATAAAAAATACAAAAGGTACTTCTGAATTGATCTCATCCTTTAAAAAATTCAAAATTAAATTTGTTGAGTAATAACTTAATTTCATTTTTGCATAAAATACTCTTTTAAAATTATCAAGAACTCCCACATCATTTTCGATTCCGAAAAATAATTAGATGTTCTTTTTTTAAATTATGATTATCTCCATAAATATGGAGTATATAAGACAAAAAAGAAAAAGGAGATCACTTTTACCTCTTATCTTATTCCTTTTTGTGCAAGCAAAAGGGGACTTCAAAAAATTAAAGGATTATTTCGTTCCTGATAGTTATTTATTCAATCAATGGATGGAAGTATACTCTAGATCGGAATTGGGGGGAGTACTGCCTTATTTTTTCTACCAACTTCAAGTCCCCATTAGTATTCTTTTTATATTATACATAAATTGGATAATTTAAAAAAGAAATATACGTTACTAATCTTTTGTGTATTTTGGTGTTTCTAGCCATCCATTAATTTTTTTTATTATATTAATGCCTTTTTTTAATTTTGTTAATATATGTATGCTAATTCATACAAATGATATTGAAAATTTGAAAAAGGTTGGTCTTTTGCGTCCGCTTCAAGACAGGATTACTAATCAACAAATCTTGGGAAAAACAACCACTTCTATACATAGAATATAATATATAGAATCTAATTCTAGAATTTCATTGATTTTTTCACCTTATTCTTATACATAGAAAATTAGACTCAATATTTTTACTGCAATTTGAAATCATCATACTTTCTCTATAAGTAATAGAGTATTCTATAAATTATATTCAAAAAAAGCTGTTTTATTGCACTCATATAACTATCTGATTCAATTATTCAATCCAAATGCGAAAAGAATATATATATATTCTTTATAGATTCTTTTTGTACTTTAAATATAAGGAGAGGCTTATAAGAAATAGTATCAAAAAATTTATGTCTCAACGAAGCACACATAGAGATATCGATAACACACATAGAGTTAATGGTATTTCATAACTAATTGATTGAGCAGCTGCTCGTAGACCACCCAAAAAGGAATATTTATTATTTGACCCATATCCTGACATAAGAAGTCCAATGGGGGCAATACTCGAAATAGCAATCCATAAAAAAACACCAATATTCAGATCAGATAAAACAAAGTTATAGCCAAAAGGAATTACTGAATAGCTTATTATAATGGATATGACTGAGATAGATGGGCCGAAACTAAATAAACGAATATCTCCTCTAGATGGAATAAGATTCTCTTTAAAAAGTAATTTTGTTCCGTCTGCTAGAGCTTGAAGAACTCCAAAAGGACCGGTGTATTCAGGTCCAATACGCTGTTGTATCCCTGCAGATATTTCTCTTTCTAACCATACAATTGCTAGTACACTTATAGTAATTCCTAATATCAAAATAAAAATAGGCACAAATACCCAAAGAATTCCATATATCTCTTTCAAAAATTGCAATCTGAAAAAAAAATGTATATCTTGTATTTCTGTTAAATCAATTATCATTTCAACGATCAACTTCTCCCATAATAATATCTATGCTACCTAGTATTGTCATAATATCGGCCAATTTCATTCTTTTAACTAATTGAGGAAGAATTTGCAAATTTATAAAACCGGGCGGATGAATTTTCCATCTCCAAGGAAAACCATTTTGATCCCCTATTAGAAAAATCCCTAATTCTCCCTTGGGGGCTTCAACTCTTACATAAAGTTCTTGTTTTGGCAATTCAAAACTCGGAGACGATTTTTTACTAATAAATCGATACTCAAACTCATTCCATTCTGGCTCTTTTTCTCTATCAAAGCAGCGGATTTCTAAATTTTCATATGGACCGCCGGGAAGTCCTTCCAAAGCCTGTTGAATAATTTTTATGGATTCTATCATTTCACCAATTCGAACTAAATAACGAGCTAATGAATCTCCTTCTTTTTGCCATTGAACTTCCCAATGAAATTCTTCGTAACATTCATAATTATCCACTTTACGTAGATCCCATTGTATTCCGGAAGCCCGAAGCATCGGTCCTGATAAACCCCAATTAATAACTTCTTTTACATCAACAACACCGACGCCCTCAACCCGTTCTAAAAAAATAGGATTTCGCGTAATAAGTTTTTGATATTCAGCAATACTTGTTAAAAAATAATCGCAGAAATCATAACATTTATCTATCCAACCATAAGGTAGATCAGTCGCTACCCCTCCGATACGAAAAAAATTATGCATCATTCTCATACCTGTGGCAGCTTCAAATAGATCATATATTAATTCTCTTTCTCTGAAAATATAGAAAAAAGGTGTTTGTGCACCAATATCTGCCATAAAAGGTCCTAGCCATAGTAGGTGAGAAGCTATACGGCTTAACTCCAACATTATTACTCGGATATAGCTGGCTCTTTTAGGTACTTGAATATTTCCCAACTGTTCTGGTCCATTTACAGTTATTGCTTCTGTGAACATTGTAGCTAAATAGTCCCAACGTGTTACATAAGGCAGATATTGTATAATTGTTCGGTTTTCCGCTATTTTTTCCATTCCTCTGTGTAAATAACCCAATATCGGTTCACAATCAATAACATCCTCACCATCTAGAGTAACAATAAGTCTAAGAACACCGTGCATTGATGGGTGGTGAGGCCCCATATTGACTATCATGAAGTCCTTTCTTTTCGTTGAGATATTCATAGGTTTTTGCTCGATTTATTCTTTTATGAATCGCTTAAAAAAAAAGTTCATCCAAATTCAAGATCTAATAAATCGAATAATTGAAAATTACTCTTCAATTTAACGAATTTGTGACTGCCGAATATTAAACTGATTGATTAATTTTTTATACCGTATTCCATCTTTCTTTGACAAATAAGACAGTAATCTTTGCCGTTTTCCCAAAATTTTACGTAAACCTGTTTGGGATGAGTAGTCTTTTCGGTGCAATTCAAAATGTGAAGTAAGTCTTCGTATTCTATTGGTAAATTTGAATATTTGAAATTCAACCAATCCCGGTTTTTTTCCTTTTTTTTCTTGTGAAATAACAGGTATAAATGACTTTTTTACCATAAAAAAATAAAAGTTTTTCCTTCTCCTCGATTTTTATAGATATTTTTATTGATCAGTAATTAGAATGACACTCATTTTTAATTTTTTGATAGAAATCCGAAATCTAATTTTTTTGATAACTGAAATCAATCCAATTGAAATAGAGAATTTAAATAGATATAGTATAAAGGAGACTAGTTTGATATATAAAAAAGAATTGTATACATTACATTAGATAAAAAAAGATAATTTTGTTAATGCTTTTTTTTTATGTATACATCATTGAATTAAAATCAATGCCATACCAAAATACGTGTATTTGTTTAACCTATGTATCTATCTATAGATAGATACATATGCTAAATAGAAAACAAAATTAGATTAACGAATTTTCACACGCGGATACATATGTATCCTTACTATACTGAAACGGCTTCCATTATGGGTATTAAACCAATAACGATTTATACAAGCTAAATCTTCTAATCGATATTTTGGCCAAAGAAAAATTTTGAAATTCATTAGTTTTTTTTTCTCTTTCTCATTTCTTTTTTTAGTCAAAACTTTAAAACAATTTTGGACTTTATTTTCATTATAAAATATTGTGTTTCTATGCATACTATTTATATTATTTGGATCTAAACAAATTCTAATTCTCAACTCTCTACGACGTCTAGCAGATAAAATGTTTTCAGGAACAAGTAAATTAAATTTCTCGTTTTCTTTGTTTTCTGTTATCTTTTGATCTTTTGTTCTTGTAATGTATTTATCAAAAAATTTCTTATTAACATGAATTTTTTCTGAGTATTTTTTATAAATTTTGCGTTTATTCTTATGAATTAATGAAAAACCCATCATTTTATACTTAAAAAATTGTTTATTATTTTTTCTAGACAGGCGAACTGGTTCGATAACAAATAGTTCTTTTTTCCTAAATTTATTATTTTTCTTTTTCCTTAAGCCTGAAAGAGTTAAATTCGTCTGTTTTTGAATCATCATAATATCTAGACCTAGTTCTCCTCTTTGAATAGAGGCTATAGTAATTTTTCTTAAATTTGTCAATCTAATAAGGAGACAATATACTTTTACATTGTTAAATATTTTTTGACCTAAGAAATTTTTCCAGTTTAAATGGAAATTCAAAAAATTTCTTACTAAGAATTGAAGTTCTGCCTCCATATTGTTCTTGGGTTTTTTTTTCGATGTTCTAAAAACATCTATTTTTTTTTTCTTTCTAGTAATATTCTTTTCACTAACATTTTTATTTCCTTTAGAATGTAAAAAAAGAGAATGTAAATAAAGTAATTTTATTGGTATAATTTGCGAGTTACCCCTAAATGTATTATAAAATATCACAAATTTGGAAAAGAACCAAAATTCCGGATTGCATATGGAACGATTTAGTATTTTTCTATTGATTCCCGTCCAATCCAAATATTTTCTATCCGGATTTATAATAATAGTATCTTCTGCTATATAATTCTTGATAAAAATATTACTTATTCTATCAAATAAGTCTTTTTTATATGTATTGTAATTAGAAGAAATCATTGTGTTTTTATTTGATTGAAATAGGGATCTATATCGATAAATATATGAGTCTTTCTTATTTGCATAATTCATAAAATTATAGGATAAAAGATCGTATTTATATTGTTTTCTAATTTTTTTTTTTAATGGGATTCCTTGTTGTTCTTTGTAAAGAATTAATGGGCTTTTTCCATATGAATCCCATTTGGTTAAATTTTTATTTTGAGTTACACCACATTTAGTGATTCTATTTCTCCATTTTTGTGATACTAATTTTGACCAGCTACTGTTAGATAAGTTATATTGATAATAATTATTCTTTAACCAATTTGTCCATTGATTTAGTTCAGAATTGAGCAGGTTATTTTGTTTTCTTTTAGAATGAACTATTCCTTGTGCTCCAAAAAAAGAATCCTTTATTTCATTTTTCAGAAAAAAAAAATTTTTATTATATTGAAAAAGAAGTCTTAACTTATATATGTTTATGTTAATAATTCGGGTTTGTAACAAATTTAAAAATACATATGGTTGTGACAAAAAGGAGACATCAAAATAATTATGTGAATTCGCATTCTTATTCTTATTATTAAAATATTTGTGTAATTTTAAAAGAAAGGGAATTATACTTTGATTTGTTTTATAACTTCTTTCTGTATTTGGTTCATTATCGTAAAGCCATTTATTTAAAAATTTTTTTGTTGATTCAAGAAAAAGTTGTAGCTGGATTTTCGGAATACAAATGATATATAGAAAGATATCTATGTATATTTTTTTCATCAAAAATTGAAAAAAAGAATGTGATTTTTTAGTTAAGCTAATATTTCTTCTTTGGAATATCTGCAAAATTTTTTTTTCGAATTCTATCCTTTTACTATCATAAATTTTTTTCTTCGAATGAATATTTGTCTCGCGAATTCCAAGTCCTCTTTTCTTTTCTTCTTTTTTCATTTTTTCTATTTTTTTAATAACTACTTTTCTCTTAGTATTGAGATCCTTTATAGATTTTTTTTTCAATGAAAAATTTGTCGACTTTATCGATTGAATTGAAATGGTTGCTTCAGAAATCATTGAATTATTCTTCCAAATTGTTGAATATTTTTTGTTTTCGCTCAATTCATCGAGTTTTGGGGGTTTCCTTTTAATAAAAAAATATTTTAAATTTAAAAATTCTTGTTTTTTTTTCGTGAGGAATACTATACTTTTTCTAATAATTTCAAGAATACTTTGGATGATCCCTTTTGCTTTTTCTATTACGATATTTAGAAACAGTTTGAATTTTTCACTTAAAACTTTTAGAACTAGAAAAGTGAAAAATTCAAATTTTTTCTTTTTTTTTTTTAGTTCTTTTAAAATGGGGTCGAAAAAGGAAAGTGGATTTTTCGTGGAACTAGAAAAAGGCAATTCAACTTCCATCCCCCAAACTGTTAAAAAACAAAAGTTCTTTTTTTTCTTTGAATTTTTTTTGTTTTCATTACATCGTATTTTAGATTTATGCCAAGGTTTTAGACGAAAAGGAAATAATATTTTTATCTGAATCCCATCTGTTAGCCATTTTTGCGGAAACTCTCTTTCGGATAATTGAACGCCGTTATACGTGCATTTAATATATATTTCTCTCTTCCAATCCATATAATCTTCAGACCATTCTGGAATTTGAAAAAATAGTATACGAATTGTATTTTTAATTATTATAAATGAAGGTAATAGAATATATTTCCTAATAAAGCATTGGGTTATTAATAAAACACCTCTTATTACTTGAGCAAATATAATGCTATCCCAGGCTTCTGCTATTTCTATACGTTTTCTTTCTGCATTTTCCTTTTTTGCTTCCTCCTCTTTTTTTTTCGGACTTTTTTTTGTTTTTTCCTCTATAGAACCTAAAATTTGAAATTCTGTCTTTTTACGAATCCAAATATTTAACATAAAAAATCTTTTCATTGATTTTAAACTATGAAAAGAAAAGAATATTGATTTTTCAATTTTATCCAAAAAAAGCGGCGAATGCACCCTTTTTTGAAAAAATTTCCAAGTAACTGTTTTCCGTCTTTGAGCACGGATAGATCCTTTGATTATGTCTCTTCGAAAATCCGATTGTTGGGAATAACGTCTTAAAGCCAATTCGTTTTTTTGTTCATTATTTTCAGTATCTCCACGATCACGATAAGTCTTGTATTTTTTAAAAAATTTATCTTTATTAGTCAAAATGACTACACGTTTGCCTTTTCTAGAACGAATTTGAGAATTATCTGCTTCAATTTTTCCACCTAGTTGTTCTAATTCGTCCATCAATTTGTATGACCACCGAGGTACTTTTTTACAGATTTCGTTTCTTTTAATAGACTTAGTGTTCTTTCGATTTACTTTTCTTTTTTCGTTCAAATCAGTTGTAATTGCATCAAATAATATTTTGATTATTTGTTTTTTTTCTGCGTCATAATTATAATTCATTTTTACTTGTTCAGGTTCTGTAAATAAATAAGGTACGTGCGAATTTAAGCTTGACACTAATGAAAATTGACTGATTAGATTAAAAAGAAATGTAGTTACTAATAATTTTTTATCAAATGTTTTTCTATTTTCCTCTAATTTTGGAGAATTACTATTATTCTTTTTAGAAATCTTATTATAAAGAAAGATATCTTGAATTTTATTTATAAAAATGTTATTTTTTTTGTAAGTTTTTTCATGTTGGATTGAGGTTGAAAAACCGTTTTTTATTTGTCCACGGAAGGGTCCGTTTAACAAAGGATCTTTTCTTTTAGTTAAATATTTTTTTTTAGTTTCATCATCACAAAATCGAATTCTATTTTCGAATATATCGAGAGAAATCAATTTCTTATCTATCAGTTTTGTGCGATTTATAAATTCATTGCTCAATTTGTTTATTTTTTCTTCATTCCTATAGTACGAATCATTATACAAATCATCAGAGGAAATTTTCTTTTTTGTGAAGAAATCTATTTTTGTTTCCATCAGTTTTTCAAAACTTGATAAATTTTGTGGATACGTAAAAGATATTTTTTCTCTTCCATCACGTTGATATGTATGAAAAAAAAATTCTGAAATTTCATTTTTTACCATGTTTT
>NW_028196710.1:0-5000 GCF_037176805.1 Vigna unguiculata | reverse complement strand
TCGATCCTTATCAAATTGACTGCAATCTTTTTCTGTACGTGAGGATCCCACCAGAGCGCCTTCTACTTCTAATAGGCCATGAACTAGATCATAATTCTTCTCAACGAGTCCATAAGATGTGATCCCATTTTTTTCATCAGGTCCGGGTAGAGACCAAAGGTCTTGAGCGACCGATCCGGCAGAACAACTCAAAAGGTAAAGAAGTATCGTTAATTTCTTCATACTCGTTCCAAGTTCGAAGTACCATTTGTACAAATAAGAATCCCCCCCGTCACATGATTTCTTCTTCATATAGATAGATATAGGATCTATGGAGCAATTACTTAGAAGTACATTTTGTGAAACAGCCCTTCCTATCTGATAGAAAAGGATCCCATGATCCTGAACCGATCTTACCTGAGATCGGAAATCCCAAGTTTGTCTATGAAGAACAGAACTAATTATATTAGTGTCTATGATGGATTTTTTTTGTATAATACTAATCGATAGGGCCTCATTGTTAAGTGCTACAAGATCTCGTACATTTGAACCCATCGTCGTGGACCCGAATCCATTAGTATGGGACATTTTCTTTTCCAAGTGAAATCCCCTAGTATATGAAAGAGTGAAAAAGTGTTTTCGTTGTTGTGGAATAAGAAGCCTTCGTATCTTAATGCATGTATTGAATTTATTCGGAGCTATTAGAGCTGGATCTACTTTTTGGGGAATATGAGTCGAAGCAATAACAAGAATATTTCTAGTGGAACATCTTTCACAATCCCTGGAGAGATAGTTCACTAAAAGACCGAGGGATAAGTAATTCGACTCAGTCACATCCAGATCATGAATGTTAGGAATCCATATTATGCAAGGAGACATTGCTTTTGCTAATTCGAAGTGAAAGGTGATATAAAATCGGTCTATTTCTGGCATCATATCCATAGTTAGCGTATTCATCATAGTTAGAAGCTCCAGCTCCATATCAAGGTCACGGTCGATATCGTCACTATCGTCACTATCATCAATATCGTCACTATCATCAATATCGTCACTATCATCAATATAGTCACTATTATCAATAAGAAAACCCTTAGGCTTGTTATCCAGGAACTTGTTCAGAAATACTGTAATGAAAGGAACATAGGAGTTTGTCGCTAGGTATTTGACCAAATAGGATCGTCCAGTTCCTATAGAACCTATCACTAAAATACCCCTACTAGGGGGAGGTAGGGCTAAGCGGAGCGAAAAGGGTTTTCCATGAGATGGGAAATGCAAACTATTAGCCCCCCACAAGGTGTGTGAATAAGTAATTGTCTGATAATTAGCAAGGAATATACGTCTTTCTACTAAACAGGATGTATTGAATTCATAAATCATTAGATACTTTTTTTGAATGTCAACTAAGTATCGTAAGTAAATTGCTCCCGGTTGTTCACTTATTTGATAACCAGAGTTATTCTTTGATAAAAGATCACTATGAGTAAGACTCAATAGAATTTGATCAATCCTTTTTTCTGTTGTTAAGGTAGAAAACTGAACCAAGAATTCTTTTTCTTTATCATCAATCGAATCAGTGTTCGAGACCCAGGATTCTATTTGATCATCAATCCAATCACCATTCACGTTTTTTATTTTTCTTATCAAGGAATAGATTGCTTTACTTGGATGACTTAGATGTCTCGTATTTCTCGAAAAAGCGATTCGATTGATGGGATTTGGTATAATACTTATGAGATCGATGAGATTCCAATATTTATTCTTAGAACGTATGGATTTGACCCCATAAGCGGGACCACCACCCCATAGCATGTTGCTACCAAAAGCAAAACTCCGTATTTCTTCTAGAGAATCTCCTAATTGTTCCAGAGCAACTAGAAAGATATTCTTTAACCAGAAAGAATTCAGTTCAGATGTAGGATACCTATCCAGAAGTTTTCGCAACTCAATCATGTATGATGGAATCATCAAAGATTTTACCTTTTCGAACTCTGTCTGTAACTCACTATAGACTCGAGAAACAAAGAGAAGATGTGTACGAACGAGATATCCAGCAACAAGGAGAAGGAAAAGGATTGAATAGAAGAACTCCTGAACATTTAGCGATCTCAGATGTGTCGATATCAATAGTAACTCATTATTTCGATGAGTCATTTCTTCGGACAGAAGAAGATTATGGAAACAATTACCCGGAATCTCACTTATCAGATTCCATTGTGGAAGACACAATGGAATCTGACGAATTCGCCATAATATATCTGACCCATGCATAATATCATGAAAAATGGATACAAATTTTTGGCTGCTACTTAGTATCGGCAATAGGTCTGAAAAAGTATCTAAAAATATGAAATTTAGATATTTGTACCCCGTCGAGGTAAGGAACCATGGTATATATGTTTGGAATAGATTCCATTTTGAGAGAGTTGAAAAAACACTATCTTGTTGAAAGGTTCTATACATCTGACCTTTCTCAAGGCATTTTTGTAGACAAGAACTCCGTTTTTTCCTTTTTTCGGATGGTAAATATTTCTCAGAACATGGAGTGTGAATCCAACCCATGTTTGAATTGAAATTGAGATACTGATACAAGTTCTTCCCTTCTGAATCAGGTATATTCATATCTGAAAGAGGTTGACAATAAGTTTTTTCAAAATGGACTATTTGTCCCTCTGTTAGAGGTGTTCCAGAAATGTCTGCGATCGAGTAAATAGCTCCACGAACGAATGGATCGTATCGAATTGGAAAATGGAAAGATTTGTAGAAGTTATACCCTTCGTCGCCACTTTGCGGAAAATCGTTAGGTATCAATATGTTAGATACCTGTAACTCGATTGGTGAAATAGTATCTCTCTTCAAAAAAGCATGTTTTTTTTGACCATCGCAAAAAGAAAAGATTTTGTTGCGAATGAACAAGATTTTGAGGAATTGTCCATACGTAAAATCATAATTATTGATACGGGCCTTTTCCACATAAAAAGGGAATCTTTTGTTACAATAGAAGCAGAAGTGATATTGATTATTCAAGAATCGAAGTCGATTTGCTTTATAAAAATAGTATATCAATGAACTTCTATGAAATGGTTTCACGGGATTCAGCCAATTGTCTGGATCGTGGGATATCATTGAGAAATAGGAATCTGTGTTATCAAAAGATTTCCTGCGATTCTTTCTAGTATGGAATGAGTCAATCATCCACTTTGGTATCTTATTGAACAAAAATGGTGATATTGTTCCTCCATTGATCAAGAATTTCGATTTTTGGGAAGTATCTTGGTCATCCAATAATAAGGGTTTCCTTTTTTTCAAATGAAAGATTTGAAGACCTATTGATTCTAATAACTGATTACAGAGTGGATCATTCGGACCTTTCAATTCATAGATGTGGATCTCGGACCTATGAATGGGGATACCCCCAAAACTCACAAATAAAAAAGAAGGAAGTGAGTTAGACAAAAAGAGAAGAAACTTGGGCAAAAAAAGAAGTAACTTGGACAAAAATAAACAAAGTGACTTAGACAAATCTTTTTTGTCGATAACCTCAGACCAATCAATCGAATATTGATTAATATGTAATCGATCGAACACTACTTGAAAACGGCTATTCTGCTCAGAAATGAAATAGTCCAAATGTTCCTGGAAATTCTTGCTCCCATTGGACCATTTGTATCTATATACATTAGGATCCCAATTCATAGATCTCTCCGTTCGAGAAATCAAAATAAGAGGATCGAACCACTTCTTCTGACTCTTTTTCAAATTTGATAAATGTTGGTTGATCGTGTATTTCATTCTAGTTCGATGATTCAGAGTATCATTTCCTATTTGATACCTTTGAATTCCATATTCGAAGTTGCAATTGAATCGATTCAATACATTTCTTATGTAACCATGGGTGCTATATTGGATTTGAATCAGATTTCGGATCAATCTATATTGATTGACTGCCTCCATTATGTTGTTGCTAGCAAATACAACTATTTTAGGTTTTGGATCTTCCACATTATTTCCGCAAGAGGTCTGGACCCATTTTTTTATGATCCTTCGATAAAAAGATTCATTCTCTTCATAAAAAAGAGGAGGTAGAACCAATAAAGAGTGCTTTTTCGATTCATCCCTGGAGTTCAATAACTCATTCAAGAAATGTTTTTGATCCAATCCGGAGGAATCCATAGAAAAATCAAATTCCTTATGATACACCAGATCCGGCTCGGTTATTGATAGAGTGAATAGATCTGCCATTTCTTGAAATATATCTTCTGATTCAAAATCGTGGTGTAACGTGTATCTCCCCCTGTTCCGGTCATGGAATAGATGAAATAAACCCCAAAATGGATTTTTGTTCAAGAATGAAATCTTATTGGAACTGTCCAGTTCACCCTTTGGAACCATATCACATCCTCGATAGGATGAAATAGGATGAATTGAGACGGTATTTTGTAAGTACATAATTATCTTGAATAAATTCACTATTTCTTTCTTTTCCGATCGCCTGGAAAAAGCAAGATGTTTCTTTTGTTCTTTTTTCAACAATTTCTGATCTCTAGTAGACCTATCAGTAGGATTCGAACCCAGATGAAGTTCTGACCATCTGTCAGAGAAAAAAGAACGAGTGGCTCTTGCAGGATTCCCAAAAAATTCTTCGATTTCTTCCGGAAGCAGATGATTATTCATCTGCTTCTCACGTTCCATGAATAGTCGGCACATTGAGGAATATCCAGAAAGGATTTTAAGGAATCGCTCTGATTCTATCTCTGTTCGTTCCGTTTGAAGAAAGGAAGGATCCCAACAAAGAATCGATCTTTCTTTTAGTTGTTGAATCTCTCTTTGATTGATCAATGTGTGATATTTCGAATCCTCATTCCTAATGGAATCGAAAGAATCCTTGGATTGATCAGAAGATCCTTTCAATTGGCTAGAATCCGTTACTTGAATGAAACTAGATCTCGTGGAATCATATTGAAGATTTGATGATACATTCCGTACCTTGCTAAAAAACCGATCCTTGTTTCCCAACCACACAT
>NW_028196709.1:17500-56790 GCF_037176805.1 Vigna unguiculata | reverse complement strand
TTATGTCTCTTACCAGTTCTTCCTCCCGAATTGAGACCGATTATTCAAATAGATGGGGGCAAATTAATGAGCTCAGATATTAATGAACTATATAGAAGAGTTATCTATCGGAATAATACTCTTATCGATCTATTAACAACAAGTAGATCTACTCCAGGAGAATTAGTAATATGTCAGGAGAAATTGGTACAAGCAGCCGTGGATACACTTCTTGATAATGGAATCCGCGGACAACCGATGAGGGACGGTCATAATAAGGTTTACAAATCTTTTTCTGATATAATCGAGGGTAAAGAGGGAAGATTTCGCGAGACCCTACTTGGGAAACGGGTTGATTATTCAGGTCGTTCTGTCATTATTGTAGGTCCATCACTTTCATTACATAGATGTGGATTGCCCGGCGAAATAGCAATAGAACTTTTCCAGACATTTCTAATTCGTGATCTAATTCGAAAACATTTTGCTTCCAACATAGGAATTGCTAAGAGTAAAATTCGGCAAAAAGAACCGATTGTATGGGAAATACTTCAAGAAGTTATGCAGGGACATCCCGTATTGCTAAATAGAGCACCTACTCTGCATAGATTAGGTATACAGGCATTCCAACCCATTTTAGTAGAGGGGCGTGCTATTTGTTTGCATCCATTAGTTTGTAAGGGATTCAATGCAGACTTTGATGGCGATCAAATGGCTGTTCATGTGCCTTTATCCTTAGAAGCTCAAGCAGAAGCACGTTTACTTATGTTTTCTCATACAAACCTCTTGTCTCCAGCTATCGCGGATCCAATTTCTGTACCAACTCAAGATATGCTTATTGGACTTTACATATTAACGAATGGGAATCGTCGGGGTATTTCTTCAAATAGGTATAATCCACGTAATTGCAGAAATTTGAAAAATGAAAGAATTCCCCAAAAAAACTATAAGTATACGAAAAAAAAAGAACCTTTTTTTTGGAATTCCTATGATGCAATTGGAGCTTATCAACAGAAAAGAATAACCTTCGATAGTCCTTTGTGGCTCCGGTGGCGACTAGATCTACGCATTATTTCGTCAAGAGAAGTTCCTATCGAAGTTCACTATGAATCTTTAGGCACCTATCATGAAATTTATGGGCATTATCTAGTAGTAAGAAGTACAAAAAAACAAATTCGTTCTATTTACATTCGAACCAACGTAGGTCATATTTCTTTTTATCGAGAAATCGAAGAAGCTGTACAAGGTTTTTGCCGAGCCTATTCATATGGTATCTAATCATATAGATGGTTGTATCTAAGATAAACAAATTTATGATACTGGTGTAAATTCAAATCTTCATGATTTAACATTTAACAAGGATCTTAGTTTTTTAATTTCTCAATTTCTACACAAATTAAGATAAAGAAAAGGCAGTTTTTCAATCATTGACTCAAATCCATTGTTGAACTGAATGAATCCCACTGAGTGGAATAGGGAGGTACTTATGGCAGAACGGACCAATCTAATGTTTCACAATAAAGTGATAGGTGGAACTCGCCATTAAACGACTTATTAGCAGATTAATAGATCACTTCGGAATGGCATATACATCACATATCCTGGATCAAGTCAAGACTCTGGGATTCCGCCAAGCTACGGCTACATCCATTTCATTAGGAATTGATGACCTTTTAACAATACCTTCGAAAGGATGGCTAGTCCGAGATGCTGAACACCAAAATTTGATTTTGGAAAAACAGCATCATTATGGAAATGTACATGCAGTAGAAAAATTACGCCAATCCATTGAGATATGGTATGCTACAAGTGAATATTTTCGACAAGAAATGAATCCTAATTTTAGAATGACCGATCCTTTTAATCCAGTCCATATAATGTCCTTTTCGGGAGCTAGAGGAAATGCATCTCAAGTACACCAATTAGTAGGTATGAGAGGATTAATGTCGGATCCACAAGGACAAATGATTGATTTACCTATTCAAAGCAATTTACGCGAAGGGCTATCTTTAACAGAATATATAATTTCTTGCTACGGAGCTCGTAAAGGGGTTGTAGATACTGCTGTACGAACATCAGATGCTGGATATCTTACACGTAGACTTGTTGAAGTGGTTCAACATATTGTTATACGTCGAACAGATTGTGGTACCATTCGAGGAATTTCAGTAAATACCCAGAATGAAACGATGCCGGAAAGTAGTTGGACACAAACATTAATTGGTCGTGTATTAGCAGACGATATATACAGAGGTTCACGATGCATTGCCATTAGAAATCAAGATATTGGAATTGGACTTTTCAATCGATTGAAAACCTTTCAAACACAACCAATATCTATACGAACTCCTTTTACCTGTAGGAATACATCTTGGATCTGTCGATTGTGTTATGGTCAAAGTCCTACTCAAGGTCACTTGGTGGAATTAGGAGAAGCTGTAGGTATTATTGCGGGCCAATCCATTGGAGAACCGGGCACTCAATTAACATTAAGAACTTTTCATACTGGCGGAGTATTCACAGGGGGGACTGCCGAACAGGTGCGAGCACCTTATAATGGAAAAATTAAATTCAATGAGGATTTGGTTCATCCTACACGTACACGTCACGGGCATCCTGCTTTTCTATGTTATATAGACTTGTATGTTAGTATTGAAAATGGTGACATTATACATAATGTGACTATTCCACCAAAAAGTTTTCTATTAGTTCAAAATAATCAATATGTAAAATCAGAACAAGTGATTGCCGAGATTCTCGCAGGAACATATACTTTTAATTTAAAAGAAAAAGTTCGAAAACATGTTTATTCTGACTTAGAAGGAGAAATGCATTGGAGTACGGATGTGTATCATGCATCAGAATTTAAATATAGTAATGTCCATATCTTACCAAAAACAAGTCATTTATGGATTTTATCAGGAAAATCAGACAGATCCGCTTCAGTCTCTTTTTCAACCCGAAAAGATCAAGATCAATTGAACATTCATTATCTTTCTACAGGAGAAAGAGATATTTGTAACCATTTAGCAAGTAATAATAAAGTAAGACATAATTTGTTTCGTTTCACTCCTTCTGAAAAAAAAGAAAGAAGGATTTCAGATTATTCAAAAAATAATCAAATCCTATGTAAAGATCATTGTCATTTTACACATCCTGCTATTTTTCACGATACTACGGATTTATTAGCAAAGAGGCGGAGAAATCGATTCATTATTCCATTTCAATTCCAATCGATTCAAGAACGAGACAAAGCACTAATGTTAGATTCCAGTATCTCGATTGAAATACCAATCCATGGTATTTTTCGTAGAAATAGTATTTTTGCTTATTTCGATGATCCTCAATACCGAACACAGAGCTCGGGTATTACTAAATATAGGACTATTGATATAAATTACATTTTTAAAAAAGAGGATTTTTTAATCGAGTATCCAGGAATTCAAGAATTTAAGACAAAATACCAAATTAAAGTAGATCAATTTTTTTTCATTCCCGAAGAAGTGTATATTTTACCAGAATTTTCTTCCATAATGGTACGGAACAATAGTATTATTGAAGTAGATACACCAATCACTGTAAATATAAGAAGTCAAGTAAGCGGGTTGGTTCGATTGGAGAAGAAAAAAAAAAAGATTCAATTAAAAATATTTTCCGGGAATATCTATTTTCCCGGAGAAATGGATAAGATATCCCGGCACAGTGCCATGTTGATACCACCGAGAACGGTAAAAAAAAATTCAAAAGGATCAAAAAAAAAAATGAAAAATTGGATCTATGCTCAATGGATCACAATTATGAAAAAAAAGTATTTTGTTTTGGTTCGACCGGTCATTTTATATGAAATAGAAGATAGGATCAATTTAATCCAATTTTTTTCCCAAGATATGTTACAAGAAAGAGATAATTTGGAACTTCAAATTATTCATTATATTCTTTCTGGAAATGGAAAATCAATTCGGGGAATTTCTAATTCTAATACAAGTATTCAATTAGTTCGGACTTGTTTAGTCTTAAATTGGGATCAAGACAAAAAATTGTCTTCTATCGAAAAAGGGCATGCTTCTTTTGTTGAACTAAGTATAAAAGGTTTGGTTAGATATTTCTTAAAAATGGACTTAGGAAAATCCCATATTTCATATATAAGAAAAAGGAAAGATCCGCTCGGTTCAAGATTTATCTTGGATAATGAGTCGGACTGGACCAACATCAATCCATTTTTTTTTATAGATCCGAGGGAAAAAGTTCAACAATCACTTAGTCAAAATCATGGAACTATTCATATGTTGTTGAATAGAAATGAGAAATGCCGATCTTTAATAATTTTGTCATCATCGAATTGTTTTCAAATACGATCATTCCACGATGGAAAATATTACAATGGGATAAAAGAAGAAATAAATCCAATTCAAAGAGATCCTCTGATTCCAATTCAAAATTCGTTAGGTCCTTTAGGAATAGCCCTTCAAGTTGCCCATTTTTATTTTTACCTTTTAATTACTAATAATCAGATCTCGATAAATAAAAACGGGCAACTTGACAAATTAAAAGAAACTTTTCAAGTATTAAAATATTATTTAATAGACGAAAACGAGATCATTTATAAATCTGATCTATCTAGTAACATCCTTTTAAATCCATTCTATTTGAATTGGCATTTTTTCCATCATAATTATTGTGAAAAAAAAACGTTTCCCATAATAAGTCTTGGTCAATTTATTTGCGAAAATGTATGTATAGTTCAAACGAAAAATGAACCACACCTTAAATCGGGTCAAATTCTAACTGTTCAAATGGATTCTGTAGGAATAAGATCGGCTAACCCTTATTTGGCGACTCCTGGAACAACTGTTCATGGTCATTATGGAGAAATACTTTCTGAAGGAGATATATTAGTTACATTTATATATCAAAAATCGAGATCAGGTGATATAACACAAGGTCTTCCAAAAGTAGAACAGGTATTGGAAGTTCGTTCGATTGATTCAATATCCATAAACCTAGAAAAGAGAGTGGATACTTGGAATGGGCGTATAACAAGAATTCTTGGCATTCCTTGGGGATTCTTCATTAGTGCTGAGCTAACTATAGCGCAAAGTCGTATTTCTTTGGTTAATCAAATTCAAAAAGTTTATCGATCCCAGGGAGTTCACATTCATAATAGACATATAGAAATTATTGTGCGTCAAATAACATCAAAAGTATTGGTTTCAGAAGATGGAATGTCTAATGTTTTTTTGCCTGGCGAACTAATTGGATTGTTGCGGGCCGAACGAGCTGGGCGTTCCTTAGAAGAGTCGATCTGCTATCGAGTTCTATTATTGGGGATAACAAAAACATCTTTGAATACTCAAAGTTTCATATCTGAAGCAAGTTTTCAAGAAACTGCTAGAGTTTTATCAAAAGCCGCTCTCCGGGGTCGCATAGATTGGTTGAAAGGTCTGAAAGAGAACGTTGTTTTAGGGGGAATGATGCCAGTTGGTACTGGATTCAAAAGAATAATATACCGTTCAAAGCAAAGGCAATATAACAAGATTACCCCGGAAACAAAAAAAAGAATTTATGTGATACATCAAAATAATCTAGGATTTAAGAATTCCTAAAATAATGATTCTTAAGGTCGTATTCATCTCCGGTCACTTTATTTTGTATATATTTTGTATAATAAAAGAAACATAATAAATAAACGAATCATATTCAATGAAATAGAAAAAATGGCCCGATCTTTTTTTTATCAACGGCAAATTTTCAGTAGAAGAGAAGGTTCCTTCGGAACACTTATTTTTTTCTATTTCAGTATACTGGGTCTCTTTCTTTCATTTCAAAAAATTGATCTAATTTCTATTTGGAAATGAAAGAAAAGTGTGGGGATAATTATAAATGACAAAAAGATATTGGAACATAATTTTGGAAGAGATGATGGAAGCTGGTGTTCATTTTGGCCACGGTACTAGAAAATGGAATCCTAAAATGTCACCTTATATTTCTGCAAAGCGTAAGGGTATTCATATTACAAATCTTATTAGAACTGCTCGGTTTTTATCAGAATCTTGTGATTTAGTTTTTGATGCAGCAAGTGGGGGAAAACAATTCTTAATTGTTGGTACAAAAAAAAAAGCAGCTGATTCAGTAGCGCGGGCTGCAATAAGAGCTCGGTGTCATTATGTTAATAAAAAATGGCTCGGCGGTATGTTAACGAATTGGTATACTACAAAAACACGACTTCAAAAGTTCAGGGACTTGAGAATGCAACAAAAGACGGGGAGATTTCATAGTTTTCCAAAAAAAGATGCCGCTATATTGAAGAGACAATTAGCTCAATTGGAAACATATCTTGGCGGCATTAAATATATGAAGGGCTTACCAGATATTGTAATAATCGTCGATCAACAAGAAGAATATACGGCTCTTCGAGAATGTATAACTTTGGAAATTCCAACAATTTGTTTAATTGATACAAATAGTGACCCGGACCTCGCTGATATTTCAATTCCAGCTAATGATGATGCTATAGCCTCAATTCGATTAATTCTTAACAAATTAGTTTTTGCAATTTGTGAGGGTCGGTCTAGATATATACGAAATTCTTGATTAATAATAAGATAAAAAATTCTTGAATTTGCTTCGAGGGGTTCATAGATTTATGGAATCGCTTACTATACTAGTAAGAAATTGCACAAAAATGAAAATAGAAAACAAACAAAAATTTTATGTAATTAGTATCGGTATTCAAAATCAAAAATGAAAGTAGACAAATCAAAAGGGAAAGGAGATGTTTGAATAAAAATAATTCCCTTTTTTCAACTTCTTTTTTTAGAGGACAGGACAATATGAATGTTTTATTATGCTCTATCAACACATTAAAAAGATTATACGATATATCTGCTGTGGAAGTAGGTCAACATTTCTATTGGCAAATAGGGGGTTTCCTAGTACATGCCCAAGTACTTATTACTTCTTGGGTTGTAATTGCTATCTTATTGGTTTCAGCCATTCTAGTTATTCGAAATCTGCAAACCATTCCCACTTTCGGTCAGAATTTATTTGAATATGTTCTTGAATTCATTCGAGACGTGAGCAAAACTCAGATTGGAGAAGAATATGGTCCGTGGGTTCCTTTTATTGGAACTTTGTTTCTATTTATTTTTGTTTCTAATTGGTCAGGGGCTCTTTTACCTTGGAAAATCATCCAATTACCTCATGGGGAGTTAGCTGCACCCACAAATGATATAAATACTACCGTTGCATTAGCTTTACTTACATCAGTTGCATATTTCTATGCGGGTCTTTCAAAAAAAGGATTAGCTTATTTTAGTAAATACATCCAACCAACTCCAATCCTTTTACCGATTAACATATTAGAAGATTTCACAAAACCCTTATCCCTTAGTTTTCGACTTTTCGGAAATATATTAGCTGATGAATTAGTAGTTGTTGTTCTTGTTTCTTTAGTACCTTTAGTAGTTCCTATACCTGTCATGTTCCTTGGATTATTCACAAGCGGTATTCAAGCTCTCATTTTTGCTACTTTAGCTGCGGCTTATATAGGTGAATCCATTGAAGGCCATCATTGACTAGTTTTCTCAAAAATAGTCTTTTTTGTTTAGCTTGCCACACATATATTGTGGCTCAATAGAATCTACAAAATAAACATCTATCTATAGATATATAGATAGATATAGATAGATCTATTCGATTAGTATATATTAGTTTGGATATTCAAAAAAAATGAATAGCTAGAATTAGAATTCTGTATGATATTTACGTTTACAATGTGTGATAAAAAGATACTATATAGAATGTTAGTAGATTCTCGTTTGATTCACATTTAATTCAACAATTGATCAAAAGATAATTAAAAACATTTAGATCACCCAATTTCCTATATTTCTTTGAAACATTAATGAAATCGAATGAATTTATTTAGATTGATTGTATCCATATGGGATAAGAGAATAAGAAAAGAGGGAAGGGGAGCTTAAAAAAAAACATGATAAAAAAAATAGAAGTGAGGGGATCAGTCAAGGTTTTTTAGGTTTCAAAGAATGAATTTCAATTTCGATTGAATCTAAAACACAAAGAAAATTAGTTTACAGCATAGAAGAAACCTATGTATATGTGATATGATATTATAGATGAACTAGTTTTATATGAACTAACCATATATCTGAAATAACTAATCTTTTCTATATAAAAAAGGCCTCGCTATTACTGTCAATTTCTATAGGGATAGAAAAGCAAAGTCCTTGCGTTTCAGCTCTAATTGTGAATTGAAAATTAAAAAACTAAAGAAATTGTATAAAAAAACGAAGAATTCAAAGAATGATTCCAAAATTAAGGTAAGAGAAGAACAAAGATTATACAGATTCACCCCCAAAACTATGTAGTTCGAGACGAAAAAAGAAATCTCGAAGTAATTCGTTTAATAACTATTATTTTCAATTTTTAATTCTTATTTTTATTAATTACTTTAACTGAAAAAGTCTTGGTAATTGAAAAATGAAGTCAGAATTTATTAGTCGATTATATCATTAACTATTTCTTTCTTTTATATGTAGGTTACGAGGAAATTCTCATGAATCCAATTATTTCTGCCGCTTCTGTTATTGCTGCTGGATTGGCCGTAGGGCTTGCTTCTATTGGACCTGGGGTTGGTCAAGGCACTGCCGCAGGGCAAGCTGTAGAGGGGATTGCACGACAACCAGAGGCAGAGGGAAAAATACGGGGTACTTTATTACTTAGTCTGGCTTTTATGGAAGCTTTAACAATTTACGGGCTGGTTGTAGCATTAGCACTTTTATTTGCTAATCCTTTTGTTTAATCCTAAAAAGATAAAAATACATATGTGGACTTCCTTTTTCGAATTATATTAATAATTCACTCCTACAATTCTTTATCTGTTCGGATAAGAACACAGGAGAAGGACTAATTGAAAGGTATTCACATACTTATTCACCCTCTTTCTTCTTTTTGTTTAGTCCAATGAACCCCTCTTTTATTTTATTTCTTTTAAGATAATTTTTTGAAAGTGTTCAAACTAGATAGATTTTGCAATTGATAAAAGAACTGGTATCTAATTCTAAGAAGTATCATTCTTTTAGGGAATCTTCCAATTGATTGACCAATCCAAATTATATCAAATTCTATAATTATATATTCCAATTAGATTATTATATTATCTATCTAATAGGAATATTAGAAAGATAATTAGTCTATTCATAAGAGGAGATGAGATCATATGAAAAATATAACCGATTCTTTCCTTTGTTTGGGCTCCTGGCCATCCGCCGGAAGTTTCGTGTTTAATACCGATATTTTAGCAACAAATCCAATAAATCTTAGTGTAGTGTTAGGTCTACTGGTTTTTTTTGGAAAGGGAGTGTGTGCGAGTTGTTTATTTCAAAGAATAAATTGGATTTAACCAAACTGCACTTTTTAGTTTAGTTAGAATTAAGAAAATGTGCAGAATCCCGCGAATTACTTCTGAATTCATTTTCTTTTTTGAATAAATTAAGAAAAATCTTAAAGAACCATAGCATTTCGCGCTTTATTGGTAATCCACTTTGATTCTCTATTTACCAAAAATTTTGGACTATTACCATGGTTAAAAAGAGTTTGAAGTCTATACGCAGTGTAGTACTCTTTCTACCGCTATATTAATACAGAAAGGAAACGGTTTCAAAAAAATTATTCGATTTTTTTTCGATATAAAACACTCATGTCGATAAAAAAAATGGCTTGAATCCTATTTATGGCGAGAAATAAAAAACGGGTGAATTTAAACCTCCCCTTTGTACGATGCGTAATCGATGGATGACCTATGTATAAATTCAAAAGAAGTCTTTGGATTTGAATAAAAAAACAACTTTGTTGACATATATTTGTTTGGTCAAAAGAGTCCTCCGAATATTCTAGTCTTATATTGGTAATTGTTTTCACTTTGAATAGAGAAGAGAGGATAGGCTCATTACATAAAAAATTGGTAAATTTCCGATAAGTAATTGAGTGTGAGAGCCAAATGAATCGAAAGATTCATGTTTGGTTCGGGAAGAGATCATAGACATTTTGAAATGGATGGAAAGAGAGTCTACTTTCATTACGTGATTTATTAGATAATCGAAAACAGAAAATCTGGAGAACTATTCGAAACTCAGAAGAATTACAGGAAAACGCCATTGAACAGCTCGAAAAAGCCCAGGCCCGCTTAAGGAAAGTTGAAACAGAAGCAGATCTGTTTCGGGTGAATGGCTATTCTGAGATCAAACGAGAAAAATTGAATTTAATTAATTCAATTTATACGACTTTGGAACAATTAGAAAATTACAAAAACGAAGCTATTGATTTTGAACAACAAAGAGTTATTAATCAAGTTCGACAGCGGGTTTTACAACAAGCCTTACAGGGAGCTCTAGGAACTCTAAATAGTTGCTTGAACAACGAGTTACATTTACGTACTGTTAGTGCTAATATTGGCATGTTTGGGATGATGAAATAAAAAAATAACTGATTAGGCTTTCTATTATACAATAGAGTATAGGCATCATTTTTTTCTTATAAAAAATAAATTTAAGATATTTTCATGGTAACCATTCGTGCAGATGAAATTAGTAAAATTATCCGTGAACGCATTGAGCAATATAATACAGAAGTAAAAATTGTAAATACTGGTACCGTACTTCAAGTAGGCGATGGTATTGCTCGTATTTATGGTCTTGATGAAGTAATGGCGGGTGAATTGGTGGAATTTGAAGAAGGTACTATAGGCATTGCTTTGAATTTGGAATCAAAAAATGTTGGTGTTGTATTAATGGGTGATGGTTTGCTGATACAAGAGGGAAGTTCAGTAAAAGCAACAGGAAGAATTGCTCAGATACCTGTAAGTGAAGCTTATTTGAGTCGTGTTATAAATGCCCTGGCTAAACCAATTGACGGTCGAGGAGAAATTTCAGCTTCGGAATCTCGATTAATAGAATCTCCCGCTCCCGGTATTATTTCAAGACGTTCGGTATATGAGCCTCTCCAAACAGGACTTATTGCTATTGATTCGATGATCCCCATAGGACGGGGCCAGCGAGAATTAATTATTGGAGATAGACAAACAGGTAAAACAGCAGTAGCCACAGATACAATTCTCAATCAACAGGGACAAAATGTAATATGTGTTTATGTAGCTGTTGGTCAAAAAGCATCTTCTGTGGCTCAAGTGGTGACTACCTTACAAGAAAGAGGAGCAATGGAATACACTATTGTAGTAGCTGAAACAGCGGATTCTCCAGCTACATTACAATACCTCGCGCCTTATACAGGAGCAGCTCTGGCTGAATATTTTATGTACCGTGAACGTCACACTTTAATCATTTATGACGATCTCTCCAAACAAGCACAGGCTTATCGGCAAATGTCTCTTCTATTACGAAGACCACCAGGTCGCGAAGCTTATCCAGGGGATGTTTTTTATTTACATTCGCGTCTTTTGGAAAGAGCCGCTAAATTAAGTTCTCAGTTAGGCGAAGGAAGTATGACTGCTTTACCAATAGTTGAAACTCAATCGGGAGATGTTTCAGCTTATATTCCTACGAATGTAATTTCCATTACAGATGGCCAAATATTCTTATCGGCCGATCTATTCAATGCTGGAATAAGACCCGCTATTAATGTTGGTATTTCAGTTTCCAGAGTTGGATCGGCGGCTCAAATCAAAGCCATGAAACAAGTAGCTGGTAAATTAAAATTGGAATTAGCACAATTCGCAGAATTAGAAGCTTTTGCACAATTCGCTTCTGATCTAGATAAAGCTACTCAAAATCAATTAGCAAGAGGTCAACGATTGCGCGAGTTGCTTAAACAATCCCAATCAGCTCCTCTTACTGTGGAAGAACAGATAGTAACTATTTATACCGGAACGAATGGTTATCTTGATTCATTAGAAATTGGACAGGTAAGGAAATTTCTTGTTGAGTTACGTGCTTACTTAAAGACGAATAAACCTCAATTCAAAGAAATCATATCTTCTACCAAGACATTCACTGGGGAAGCAGAAGCCCTTTTAAAGGACGCTATTAAAGAACAGATGGAACTCTTTTTATTCCAGGAACAAGTAGAAAAAAATTGATGAATCATTAAATAATTTTGTAATTCAATTTTCCAATTTTTATAATTAGTATCTTTTAATATGTTTTTATTTCATTTGAATATTATATATAATGAATTCGAATCAAAATGTAATAAATCAAAAAAAATAGAAGGACAAGGTTGAAATTAGATATGCAAACAACTTGCGTCCAATAGGATTTGAACCTATACCTAAGGTTTAGAAGACCTCTGTCCTATCCATTAGACAATGGACGCTTCTATTTTATATTTGATTCTTTAACCTTTTTAACTAAACCTTATTAAAAAGATTAAAGAATCAAACAAATATAAAGAATTCTAGAAATTATAAAAATAAAATAAATCAAATATTTAGAATAAAAGAAAAAAAAAATAAAAAAGAAAAATCAATTGAATATAATTGAATATATATAACTAAAACTAAATTAAGAAATGAAAATGAAGAATTGACAAATTCTTTAAGAATTCTAGATTCATTCTCGAAGAAAAAAGATAGATTTAAATAGAATAAAATAGAAGCGGGTAGCGGGAATCGAACCCGCATCGTTAGCTTGGAAGGCTAAGGGTTATAGTCGACGTTGATTCATCATTTTGATTTAACGTCTCTAATTCAAAACTGAACGTGAAACTTTTGTTTCATTCGGCTCCTTTACGGAATGAAGAGATGGACAATAAAAAAAATTGACCCATAACATCTATGTCAGCCTTTTTGTATGAATAGGTTTCAAATATCTTGCTTTTTAGATGATCCCTCTAGAAGAGCAATATTCTAACAATCTATGTTTTTTTTCTAGTTACTTCGTTCTCTATTTCTATTTCAGAAAATCTTTAGGAAAAGAAGAAAATTTCCGTCGAGCTAAAAAAATGTCGATGTCTCTAGTAAACTAAAAGAATCGTTTAATAGCTATTTTGCTTCAATTTTTACTATGCAAAAAAATGGAAGATTTAGTTACGATTAGAAAGAAACTTTGTATATTTCTCTCCATAGATCCTTTAGTAATACTCAAAAAATTCGGATTATAGATCCAATTCCAAAAACTTATGTTTCATAATTTTAAAACTCAATTTGTCAAATTCGATTTGATTCTTCTTGTATACAAATTACAATAATGTATATTATACCGCAAATAATTCATCGAGGGGTATAAAGGAGTCCCTTTAAGTAAAAAATAAAGTTTTTGATCGGCATATGAATCAAATGGGGGATCCCTTAACTTTTGGGGGGTCCTTGAAACGAATCGCACTTTTACCACTAAACTATACCCGCTACAATATCATTATTGTATCTTTTGTTGAACAAAGCAATCAGACAAAATAAAGAAATGGGAGGCATAATATTCTAATAAGTCGAGTATTGACATGTTTCATTAGAGAATCTTCTAATGAAATTTGAAAAACGGGATAATTTTCATTTTTTTATTTTGCTGAAGGTTATATATATATACAATTTACGTTACCAGAAAAAAGAGAGGGAGTAAGAAAAGAGAACATTTTTATATTATCTTATTTTGGTTTTATCTCATAGGAATCTATCCGTATCTCTTATTTTTTTTTTAATTACAAATATTTTTACAAATATTTTTTTTTCGAATAAAATATATTCAAATAAAGAATTTTTCTTCAATATTCATGGGAATAAAAGAAAAAGAGCCCGACTAGGTACTGGCCGGGCTCATTGGCTGTATAAAAAGAAAAAAAGAAAACTAAAATATATAGAATAATAAAAAAAAGATAGATAAGATAAAAAAGAATAAAAAAAAAGCAAGTCTCTTTTTTTTTTAAGCTCCCTTTTTGTTCTTCTTGTTTATGTGATATAACATAAACAAAGTAATTCTTTTTTTTTTCAATTGGGGAGAGATGGCTGAGTGGACTATAGCGTCGGATTGCTAATCCGTTGTACAAATTCTTGTACCGAGGGTTCGAATCCCTCTCTTTCCGTTGATAATTTGGTATTTTTTTTTGAACTTGTTTTTTTTATTTACTAGTTAAAGATGTTAAAATAGAGAAAATCCTAAAAATATTTCAAAATTCCGCACAAGCAAGAAAACACAGAATCCACTTTTTTCTTATTCTATTCTTCACGTCCTGGATTACGTCCTGGATCGTTAGATAGGAATCCGAAGATGAAAAGAGAAACGAAAAAGATCACTACCGTATAAACAAAAAGTTTTAGAGTAAGCATTATGAAATCTCCAAGATAATTAAAAAACGACAAAGAAAGAGAATAGATTCTCTTATATTACAACATATTTTGTTTCTTTTAATACTAAGATACTAAGTTTCTAAAAAATGAAGTTTTTTTAGGATATGAGGAGATATATATATATGAGTTTCGAAAATGAATTGATAGTAAGAGTAGATTATTTTATTACAAATTATCAATAATTCTTTTGACCAAAAATCCTTTTTTTCTGTAATCTAGGTATTCGATTGGTGAGGGGTTCCAATCGAATAATCGGATTAGGTTTTTTCAATTCAAAAAACGTAAATGATGAGAAGGTCCCTTTTTTTCCTATATATTGAAAAATTTCAATATTGGAATCCAGAAGTCACACTGTAAGACTTATCTGATCTTATAAATTGTTAAAATGTTCGAGTTTTAGTTTTCTGAAAAATTCTGAATTTTTTTACGACATTATTCAAATTAAAAATATCATCGAAAACTTACAGCAGCTTGCCAAACAAAAGCTAAAAGAAAAAATAGTACGGGTATTACTGGCATAATATCCACAATTGGATTCAAGAAAGCGTAGGCTTCGGGCAATTTCTCCAAAAAAAAACTACTGGAATAAAGGACGGAGTGAATACAAATACAGATCCAACTAAAGATATTAAGCATAACAAACATTTTGTTCTTTAAAAAAAATAAAAGTTATTTTTGTTTTTTTTTTTTCATTCTAATTTTCAATTTTATTGCATTATATACATAATACAATAAAAAGGAAAATAAAGAGTTATGAATAAAAGTAAAAAAATGAATCAAATAAGATAAGAATCTCGAGAATCCTTCTTTTATTTGAACTTTTCCAGTTTCAAAATATTTTTTATTCTGAAATCAAAAAAATTGAAGAAATCATACTTCCTTCTATATAATATCTTAATTGAATTGTATGTAATGATCAATCAATTTAGTTTTATCCTATCTATCTATATCCATTTATAGATATAGATAGATATGTAGATACGCATATAAAATACTAGTCGCAAAATTTTTTTTTTATAGAAATTTTTGAACTGGAATTGACGAACAACCAATATCAATAATAGTCTTTATTAATGTAAAATGGAAAATGGGGCGTGGCCAAGCGGTAAGGCAACGGGTTTTGGTCCCGCTATTCGGAGGTTCGAATCCTTCCGTCCCAGAGCATATCTATTTAGGATGTATATCATATTTGAATACAGATTGTATCGCATAATTAAAAGGGACCCTCCTTTTTTTGAAAAAAAAAATTATCATTTTTCTACTTTACAAATTATAAAAATAGAATAGAGTAGAAAATATATTGCTAGAATATCAAGTTCATTTTCATTTATGTCTTTACTTTTAAAAAGGTTTTCATTATATATAAGAAAAACCGAAACGTAAAAAAAAGGATAGATTCTTATGTAGCGAATGAATCAATCACTATTCACGATTCGATAATTACATACTGGATCTAAGCTAAGGGAATGTTAGAGTAAAACTTCGTTTGAAACGATGTGGTAAAAAGCAACGTGCGGCTTGAAAGACATGATTAAATTAGGGGTGGATTTTGATATCCGCCATTTTTTCTAGTATTTTACAAACGAACATGATCTTGACTTGACATCATTTGTTCTGTTCCACTAGACCCCTTTTTTTGTTTTTGGGACAGGAAAGGGATTAATGATGTAAATAGTACATGATGGAACTCGAATTTATTCATTTCTCGGGAGCAAGTATCTAAAATTTAATAAATTCTAAAAAGTTAATAAGTCTGTTTATTTTATAAAAATAGAAAGGATCTTATTTCAGCCAGGTTCAAAAAAAATGGTTGAAATTTGTAAAATTGCTTTTTTATCAAAAAGTTTATCCGCAGGAATTAACTTTTTTTATGATTCTTTCAGAGAAAAACAGGTATGTTGCTCCCATTTTTTTAAAAAATTGAAGATTCCCGGAGTAATGTCTAAACCCAAAGATTCAAAGAAAAGCTAAAAAATCAGGGAATTAAGGAAATACCATTTTCAAATTGTATCATCAATTCTATTATCAAAAATTTTAGAAAAAAGAAATGAATGATAAAGAAACGAAATACGGGCAAGAAAGAGGAGTAGAGACCACTCAATAAATGAAATAGCTGCTGCTTGGTTTTCTTTTTAGTTTTTTGAGAATTTTTCAAATTGAGTGTTATGGAGGTACAAATAGGAAGAGTTTTTTTTTTTCAGAAAGAAAATACGAAAGAAAAATACTTCAGTCATTGTTTAATTGATTTGATGATTTTATTGCTCTATTTTACATCATAATTTTCGAAATACATAGAATTTTTGATATTCTCGAGCCGTACGGGGATAAAAATTTCCTGTACGTTTGGAGGGGGGGTATCTATATCTATCCCAAAGAGCTGTTTATCGAATTGTTGCTAAGGGATGTTCGACCCCAAAGAGAGGGAAGATATCTTCAGAAAGTGGATCCTATAAAGAATTAAACCTATTTCAATATTCCTGTTATTCTTTCATTTCCTTGACAAGGGGCGCTTAACCTACAGGAACTGTTCAGCATATTTCAAAAAAGGCAGGTGTTTTTATAGAACTTAGCTCGAATCAACAAACGAAATTCAATTAATGAAATCAAAAAGGGGGTGTAGATTATTTGTATATAGATTTACAAAACTCCCCGCTCTCTTGTTATATTCATACTTCATTTTTTTATTTCTTGTTGTTTATATAGAATCATAGAATGCAATTTTATATAGTCAGACAATTCATGAAATTTTCATAAATCTTCAAAAAAAATGAAAAATTGTATAGAGATAAAAGAGAGAATATAGGAAAAAAAAGAGTAACTAAATATAGTAATTGGACTTTTAAATAGATTCCCCCCTATGAGGTGATTTTTTTATTTCATATTTCTTCTTATTTTATTGTTATTTCTTTTTAATATTGACTCGCTCTTTATTTTTTTCAGTTATTAATTCTAGTTATTTGATTTATATACTTTTTTTTGATAGTAAATAAATGAGATAGAATATTCAAAATGGAATATTTCTATTATTTGATTTTTCATCCAATGACTATACATTTTTTTTTATGGAAATACAGGAAAAAACTCTATGGAAAAATGGTGGTTCAATTCTAAGTTACTTAATAGGAAGTTCGAATACAGGTGTGAATTAAGTAAATCAATGGAGAGTCTTGGTCCTATTGAGAATACCAGTCTAAGCGAAGAACCCAAAATTTTAACTGATATAGATAAAAAAATTCAGAGGTGGGATGATCGTGATAATTCTAGTTATAATTCTTTTGATTATTTAGTAGGTGTCGATAACATACAGGATTTCCTATCTGATAAAACTTTTTTAGTTAGGGATAATAAGAAGAACAGTTATTCCATATATTTAGATATTGAAAATAAAACTTTGGAGATTAACAACAATCATTCTTTTCTAAGGGTTTTTTCTAGCTATCTGAATACTGTTATTAAGAGTGATTACGATCATTCCATGTATGATACTCCTTTTAGTTGGAACAATTATATTAATAGTTGCATTGATAGTTATTTTCATTCTCAAATCTGTGTTGATAGTTGCATTTTTGGTAATATAGTCGAATATAATGACAGTTATTTTTATAGTTACTTTTTAGGTAAGGTCAGAAATTGTAGTGAAAGTGAGAATTCTAGTTTTAGTTTAATAACTAGTACGAATGATACAAATGATAGTGATTCCACTCTAGTAGAAAATTATATGAATCTCCATGAAAGTGAACAATTGACGCATTTGTGGATTGAATGCGAAAATTGTTATGAATTAAATTATAAAAAATTTTGGAAATCAAAAAGGAATATTTGTGAATACTGTGGATATCATTTGAAAATGGACAGTTCAGATAGAATCGAATTTTCGATTGATTCGGGTACTTGGAATCCTATGGATGAAGACATGGTTTCTCTGGATCTCATTGAATTTCATTCAGAAGAAGAACCTTATAAAGATCGTATTGATTCTTATCAAAGAAAAACAGGATTAACTGAGGCTGTTCAAACAGGGACAGGTCAAGTAAATGGTATTCCTGTAGCAATTGGTATTATGGATTTTAAGTTTATGGGAGGTAGCATGGGATCCGTAGTAGGTGAGAAAATCACCCGTTTGGTAGAATATGCTACTAATCAACTTTTACCTCTTATTCTCGTATGTTCGTCCGGAGGAGCGCGTATGCAAGAAGGAAGTTTGAGCTTGATGCAAATGGCTAAAATTTCTTCTGCTTTATATTATTATCAAACAATTCAAAAATTATTCTATGTATCGATACTTACATCTCCTACTACGGGTGGGGTGACAGCTAGTTTTGGCATGTTGGGGGATATCATTATTGGCGAACCAAACGCTTATATTGCATTTGCTGGTAAAAGAGTAATTGAACAAACATTGAATAAGACAGTGCCCGAAGATTCACAAGTAGCTGAATCTTTATTCAATAAGGGTTTAATTGATTCAATCGTACCGCGTAATCTTTTAAAGGGAGTTGTAACTGAGTTATTGCAATTCCATAATTTCTTTTCTTTGACTAAAAAGGAAAGAAATTATGGAATTGAAATACAAAATCAAAACATACAGGATCAAAGTAATAAAATAAAAGAATAATAAAAAAATACTAAGAATCATAAAAGGGTATATTCTGATATATATCGGCTTAGCTATAATCACTAGAATTCCTATATACTAAGTATAAAGATATAGGAATTCTAGTGATTATAGACTGTCTTTTTTAATAAAAATAAGAATAAAAATCGACAAAAATAAAAATAGATATAGTACAAATAGTAAATCGAGGTACCCTTATTTATGATAAACTTTCCTTCCATTTTTGTTCCTTTAGTGGGTCTAGTATTTCCGGCAATTGCAATGGCTTCTTTATTTCTTTATGTTCAAAAAAACAAGATTTTTTAGATACGGCGGTAAGTAGGGAAAAATATTATAGATCTTTTTTTTAGAGCTGGAAGCAATTGGATGAATTCCCCCTAAAGGTTTACATTTCAGTAGCGCCAGTTGATGAAAATTACTTTAGAAACAAGTAAAATTCTGGGGTTTTTTATTCCACAATTATTATTCTTAAAAAGAAAAAGAGGGGGTAATGAATATTTTAAAAAAAAGATCAAAAGAAGTACTGATCTATTCTATAACAGAGTCTCGAAAAATAAGCAATATCTTTTCAGCCTTTATCATTTTTTTAGGTTCATTGGGGTTATTGTTGGTTGCAATTTCCAGTTATCTCGGTATGGGTCTTTTCCTTTTTTCTCAGGAAATTAGTAATTTTCCATTTATTCCACAAGGGGCCGCGATGGCTTTTTATGGAATTGGGGGTCTCTTTATTAGTTTTTATTTGTGGTGGATTATTTTGTGGGATATTGGCGGTGGTTTTGATATCTTCGATAAAAAAAATAAAGAAGAAGTATGTTTTCTTCGTTGGGGATTTCCTGGAAAAAATCGTCGTATTATTCTCAAAATACCTATGAACGAGATTAAATCTATCAGAATAATAACAGGAGTTCAAGAACGAAGTATTTTGACTCGTACTCTTACTTATGAGAGTCTCGTTTATATGGAAACAATAGAACAGGGGTTTATTCCCTTGACTCGTATTGAAGATAATTTGACTCCACTAGAAATTGCAAATAGAGCTGGCGAATTATCTTTTTTTTTAGGTGTACCGCTTCTTTATTGATGAAAATTGGACTTAACTAGAAATAAAATTGCACAAAAAGTTTCAGAATTGTCCTATTTATTTAGTGTACCGATTGAAATATTTTGAAAAAAAACTGTTTTTTGCAAAATATTTCAATTTTTATTTTTATAGATGGGACATTTTTTGATTTCGAAATTTGAATATTATAGTCATAACTCGAAGTGCTCCTTGGTGTATTTCTAAAAAGAATCCTTTTTTCTTCGAATCTTAGCAATTAATATCCTTTCGAAACAATATTTTTTTCTTCATTGGATTGGAATTGACTGTGAATTCTTTCGATTTCTTATTCGATTTATGTATTCTTTTTTCTCAATTAAAGAAGGCAAAGGCTAACTTCCGAAGTTTAAGTAAAAAAAAATGATAAAATACAATCTAAATTTATCTAGAAGCTCTATAACTTGTAATGAAGCTTATACTTGATAGAAAAGTTATTATCATATAGAGTTGACGAAAGAGATGAAGTTAAGTTCATTAAAGACGAAAAATGAAAAAAAAAAAAAGCATTCCCCTTCTATATCTTACATCTATAGTCTTTTTGCCCTGGTGTATCTCTTTCACATTTAAGAAAAGTCTGGAATCTTGGTTTATTAATTGGTGGAATACTAGTCAATCCGAAATTTTCTTGAATGATATTAAAGAAAAGAGTATTCTAAACAAATTCATAGAATTAGAGGAACTGTTTTTCTTAGATGACATGTTAAAGGAATGTCCGAAAACATATATACAAAACCTTCGTACTGGAATTTATAAAGAAACAATCCAATTAATCAAAACACACAATGAAGATCGTATGAATACGATTTTGCACTTCTCCACAAATATAATTTGTTTCTTTATTCTAAGCGGTTATTCTATTCTTGGTAATCAAGAACTTGTTCTTATTAACTCTTTGGTTCGAGAATTTATATATAATTTAAGTGACACAATAAAAGCTTTTTCTATTCTTTTATTAACTGATTTATGTATAGGATTCCATTCAACCCATGGGTGGGAACTACTTTTTGGCTTCGTTTATAAAGATTTTGGATTTGCTCAAAATGATCAAATTATATCCGGTCTTGTGTCCACTTTTCCAGTCATTTTAGATACAATTTTAAAATATTGGATTTTCCGTTATTTAAATCGCATATCTCCATCACTTGTAGTGATTTATCATTCAATGAATGATTGACAGAAAAACCGATTTACTTCAATGAATTTCAAGTTTTTATCTAAAAAAGATAATTTTTCATTTTCCCCTCTTTAAAAAAAAGTTAAATAAAAAAGGGGTTCCCACCTTGGATAGGGAACTATGCGAGTGACCTACCTAATCTTATTGTAGAAATTTTCAGGATCAATGATTAGACCATGCAAACTAGAAATGCTTTTTCTTGTATAAAGGAAGGGATTACCCGATCCATTTCTATATCGGTCATGATATATATAATAATTCGAGCACCCTTTTCAAATGCATATCCAATTTTTGCACAGCAGGGTTATGAAAATCCCCGAGAAGCAACCGGTCGTATTGTCTGTGCCAATTGCCATTTAGCTAATAAGCCCGTGGATATTGAGGTTCCACAAGCGGTACTTCCTGATACTGTATTTGAAGCAGTTGTTCGAATTCCTTATGATATGCAAGTGAAACAAGTTCTAGCTAATGGTAAAAAGGGAACTTTGAATGTGGGGGCTGTTCTTATTTTACCGGAAGGTTTTGAATTGGCACCCCCCGATCGTATTTCGCCTGAGATTAAAGAGAAGATAGGCAATCTGTCTTTTCAAAACTATCGCCCTACAAAAAAAAATATTCTTGTAGTAGGCCCTGTTCCTGGTCAGAAATATAATGAAATCACGTTTCCTATTCTTTCCCCGGATCCCGCTAGTAAAAGAGATATTCATTTCTTAAAATATCCTATATATGTAGGCGGGAACAGGGGAAGGGGCCAGATTTATCTTGACGGGAGCAAGAGTAATAATAATGTTTATAATGCTACAGCAGCAGGTATAGTCAAAAAAATCATACGAAAAGAAAAAGGGGGATACGAAATCACTATAGTAGATGCATTAGATGAGCGTGAAGTGATTGATATTATACCTCCAGGACCAGAACTTCTTGTTTCAGAAGGTGAATCTATCAAACTTGATCAGCCATTAACAAGTAATCCTAATGTCGGTGGATTTGGTCAGGGGGATGCGGAAATAGTACTTCAAGATCCATTACGTGTTCAAGGTCTCTTGTTCTTCTTGGCATCTATTATTTTAGCACAAATCTTTTTAGTTCTTAAGAAGAAACAATTTGAGAAGGTTCAATTGTTCGAAATGAATTTTTAGTTCCGCGTATTTATCAACATATTAAACTCGTAAAAATAACTCAATTTTTTTGATAATTTTTGTAATTATATTCTGTATAATATCTGTATAATAGAAAATATATATATATATTCAAATATCGAAAAGTTACTCTAAGGGGGATTCTTTGTTTTTTCTTTTTTTTTTTTTTCTTTGTCCTTTCCTAGAGTCCGATTCCTATTCCTTCTTGTTTGTGTTGAAATAGAAATATTCTAAAAATATCAATAAAATACTATTTTTGAATCCCTTCCTGAAAAATCCTATATCTTAGTTTCTCTTTTTTCCAACTTAGAATCTTTCTGCCAGATAATCTTTTATGGTATATAAATAATATGTAAAATAATATGTAGTGAACAAATAAAAAAAAAAGAATGAAATGGAATTTTTTGAAACATCGGAAGAAGTAGTCATTTATATGAAAAAAAATTAGAATTCTTAAGAACTCAAGGGGGATCCACTTGCATTCGTCAAAGAAAGAGTGGATCCCTGTTCAGTTCTTACACTTTCATTTCAAAAACCCAAATAGAATACGATTACTACAGAGATGAGCCCAATCCGGAATATGAACCATAAAAGAAAATACCAATTAAACCGATCACAGTAATACCAGTTACAGTACCTATTATCCAAAGAGGAATTCTTCCAGTAGTATCGGCCATTTATCCCACTTTCCTCCACATTTAATCACGTAGTCAGTCATGCTAAAGACATTAACAAACAGTCATAGATAATTATGAAATGATATCCTTCCGAATGGGATAAAAGAATTCTTAATATATATATTATTGACTATTCCTATTTCTTCTATTAATTCTAATTAATTGAAGAAATAATTTGAAAATAAAACAGCAAGTACAAAAATAAGTAATAACCCCCAGTAGAGACTGGTACGATTCAATTCAACATTTTGTTCATTTGGGTTTGATTGTGTCATAGCTCTATAATTCAAATTAAGTTTATCGTTGGATGAATTGCATTGCTGATATTGATCCCAAAAAAGAAACAGTGGGTACCGCTAGTCCGTGAACAGCTAGCCATCGTACTGTAAAAATTGGATAGGTCCTATCTATAGTCATTGGAGCCTCCTAAAAAGATCTACTAAATTCATCAAGTTGTTCCAAAGGATCAAAACGGCCAGTTATTAATGGAATTCCTTGTCGGTTCTCTGTAAAATACTCGTTTGGGCGGGGACTTCCAAATACATCGTAAGCTAGACCTGTACTGACAAATAACCAACCTGCAATGAATAGGGAGGGTATAGTAATGCTATGAATAATCCAGTATCGGATACTGGTAATAATATCAGCAAAAGAACGTTCTCCTGTGCTTCCAGACATCTTGAACTCCACATATTCTTGTACAGTCAAAAGGGGGGGATCGAGTCCATAAAAGACGAGATCAGTAAGGCGAAATTTACTGAAATAGAATCCTTGTTAGATCGTCCATTTTGTACCAACGGTGTCTTTTGAGTATACCGAATCAGTATAGCTATCCTTCTTCTAACAGAGCAATGAAATTTCACAATCAGTGTAAAATTTTAGTACTAGATTTTTTTCTTCTTTTTTCATTGATTGTCTCTATGTAGTCAAAAATCCGATAGAAAATTTTGCAAAGTTTGGGTATATAAAAATTTTTTTTATATTAAATTTTTAGAGTAATAGTATAAAAGGAAGGTTCTTAACATTTCAAATTATTAGTTTTGGATTAGAAACTAAAGATCCATTAAAATCGGAATATGAGAAAAGGGTTTCTAATAATTAATAAAGTAGATAATTCATAAAGTAGATTTTCTATTTTAATAATTCAATTATTGCCAAATCAATAAATATATTTTTTGTGGTTGTTGAAGATCTTTTTTTCTATTTTCTTCTACATTAATTCAAAGTGAAATAAAATGAAATAACAGAGTTATTATTCTTTGTTTGAATATTCATAATTTTTCTTTTCTTTTTCCAATATAAACAGAATTCTATTGGATATCTATAGAATAATACTAAATATTTTCATTAGATCAGTTTACTTAATTCCTGAGTTGATTAAGAAGTATGTTGATTTGAAATCACAGGATGGGTAGATGTAACAGATGAGGAATTTATTTCTAAATTATGTTACTCTATTTCTTTTTTTTTTTTTCGTCTCTAATAATTGAATTTATTGAGGAATTGCCAATTTTGAATTGTATCTTTCAAGTAGGATTTTTTATCTTCTTTTTTCTCTCAAAAATGGAAATTTAGGGAAGTGCTTTATAAACATATGTATAAAAAGAACGAACATATTTCATTTAGTTTCTATATGCCCACTATCACTAGTTATTTCGGTTTTTTACTATCGGTTTTAATTATAACCTCGTCTCTATTTATTGGTCTTAGTAAAATACGACTTATTTGATTTGTAATTTTGAGAGGAATAGTAAATTTTGGTATAAGACATTCTAGAATTCCTTACTATGTCAATTTACAATTCTCGATCGTTGAGATTTATGATCAATACAGATTTATGTTTAAGGCTAGATATTATATTACCTTTCTTTTTACTTTTCGAACAAATAAAAATGATTGAAGTTTTTCTATTTGGAATCGTGTTAGGTTTAATTCCTATTACTTTGGCTGGATTATTTGTAACTGCATATTTACAATACCGACGAGGTGATCAGTTGGATCTTTGATTCATTAATGTCTCTTTTTTTGTGATTCCCTATTTATTTAGTTTAATCCTAATCGACAAGGATAAAATTCAGACTTTCTTTTGAATGTTCAATTATTTCAGTGTAATTATCAGGCGAATAATACTAGAATCACGCTCTGTAGGATTTGAACCTACGACATCGGGTTTTGGAGACCCGCGTTCTGCCGAACTGAACTAAGAGCGTTTTGTTTTCATAAAATTATATGATCCAAATCCATTTTGCATATAGATATTCAGTATGTATGTTCAATTGGAATTCGTCTTCACAGGTTCCCGGTTTATTGCTCATCTCATAGAATATGGAATATTATAGAATACGGAATATCATAGAATAAGTAATTGTTAGGGATAGGGATGACAGGATTTGAACCCGTGACATTTTGTACCCAAAACAAACGCGCTACCAAGCTGCGCTACATCCCTTTTCCATTTGTTTATAGTGTTATTGTAAAGAATCTTTGTCTTGTTTTCCACATTTTTCTCTGTTGATATATATCAACAGAGAAAAAATACTTAAATAATAAAAAGAAAGGAGGATTTGAAATGCGAGATCTAAAAACATATCTTTCCGTGGCACCAGTAGTAAGTACTTTATGGTTCGGGGCTTTGGCGGGTCTATTGATAGAGATCAATCGTTTTTTTCCAGATGCATTGATATTCCCCTTTTTTTAATTTTAGTTATTGACACGGGAAGGGTGTGAAGAAGATGAAAGGTCCAATTATATATTAAATATGTGTAATTAACCTACTCTTCTTTTTTTTTTTTTTAGGAAAGATAAAGACGAAAGATTAAATTGGCCTCATTGAAATTCGGAGTGACACTCGGGATCGGGATCTGGTCCAGGCTTCAATGGAATTGAATTATTAATTCAATTCCTATGAAAAAGAAAGTGAAAGCAGAAATCCATAGGTTGGGGCAACAATATCATAAAAAATACTTTAAAAAAACGAAAATACTGGCAATTTGAAACGAAATATAGTTACAGATCCTTGTATTCTTTTTGTACTAGATTCAATTAAATTGGAACGAAATCTTTCATAATTTTTCGAATTCTTCTTTTTTATCTTATCTTAGTTGTTTTCATCTTTTTCTTAGATTCTTAGATTCGAATCCGAAAAGAGTTATAAGTGAATTAAAAACCCAAAGGAGGGTCATGTCCAAGGGTAAAGATATCCGAGTAAGTGTTCTTTTGGAAGGTACTGGTTGTGATAAAAAGAGTCTAAATAAGGAATAAAGCGGTATTTCTAGATAGATTACTAACAAGAATCGACACAATACGCCTAGTCGATTGGAATTGAGAAAATGATGTCCCCGTCGTTATATAACAACATATGCTAAAGAAGAAAAAAAATACAAATCCTTTATTATAATTATATTTATTTAAATCAATGTTATTTTTGGAATAGGAATAAATAAACTATGGAAAAACCTAAGCGACTCTTTATTAAATCCAAGCGATCTTTTCGTAGACGTTTGCCCCCGATTCAATCGGGGGACCGAATTGATTATAAAAACATGGGTTTAATTTGTCGATTTATTAGTGAACAAGGAAAAATATTATCTAGACGTGTAAATAGATTGACCTTAAAACAACAACGATTAATTACTGTTGCTATAAAACAAGCTCGTATTTTATCTTCGTTACCTTTTCTTAATAACGAAAAACAATTTGAAAAAAGCGAGTCGACTGCTAAAATTACTCCTTTAAGAAAAAAAAATAGAAATTAAAAATTCGAAATCCAATTTGAATTTAGATTCGAATTAAACATGGATTGATGTTTTGTTCAAAATTAGGATAATTCCATTTGATTTTTTTGTTGGAATAAAAAAGATAATAGGTAACGAAGAATAATTTTTTAAGCATGGTTGTTTATTTTGATAGCTTTATCGTATGATAAAGCTATCAAAATAAACAAATTTCTAGTCTATACCTTCCTGCAGTAAATAAGGGGTTTTAAGTTTTTATGATATTATCGGCAATCATAAAAAGACAATTCTCTTTTAATATAGCAATTTGTGCAACTATTTTACGATTAAGAAGCAATTGCTTGGTGTATAGACTATTCATTAAATTATTATAAATATAAGATACTTTTTGATTCTCGCGAATTACTGCATTTATTCGACTAATCCATAAACCACGAAAATCTCTTTTTTTCCTATCTCTATCCCGATGAGCCGAAACTAAAGCTTTCAATTTCTGTTGAGTAATAGTTCGGGTAAGTCTTGAATGAGCTCCGCGAAAACTTGATACGAATAAACGAATTTTTGTCCTCCGTTTGTGAGCTATATATCCTCGTTTAATTCTGGTCATTTAATAAATGATATTTTCAGGAATAACTTTTTCATTTTTCAGTTATTCTTTTTTTCTTCCTAGTCTATTAATAACAAAAATGGATTCTTCCGATGTATAAAAAAAAATTCCAACGGCTCTTGCTACTATAACCGCCCCAACCACGATTTTTTATATTAAACATTTAACCTCAAAATCAGAAATTGTATAGATACTAGATATCAAATAAAATAAAAATAGTAAATGAAATAGGACACATATTTTTATAATGAATTGGTGGGTTCCTTCGTTTCTATGATTTTTTTTAGAAATGACCAGGTCCTCTCTATACACCGGAGCCTTTTTATTTTCATTTTTGATTCATTTAATGAATGTTATTGTTAACTTGTACAGTTCACACTCTGTGGCTCTACCCATGCAATATTGAGTAAGTAGGTTTTTTCACAACCAAATCTAATTCTATAGTAACGGTATTTAATTATGAAAATTTGCTGGGTAGCTGACCCTCTTATTCCATTCTTACAAAATCCATCAAAATACATTCATTAAGGACATACTTTATTTTTAATTGAAATAGTATTTTCTCCGCTTAACGGGTAACTTTTTTTTGTTACCGATGGGAAAGTCCTTCTCATATGAAATTGCAAATGTGTATTATTGGTTTTGCACCAATCGAAACCATAAATTTTATACAAGATAGAAGAATGTAAAGAATTATATAATTATATAGAAAAGAATTATATATTAAGTTAAGATAGTGTGAATGTAGTTTTTGCATTCACACTATCTTAACTGATTACCAATACTGAAAAATTTTAATTTGTTTTTTCTTAGTATTTAAGCTGAACGAGTCGCACATACACCCTGGTACACGTTCCTCGACGTTGAGGGCATCCCCGAAGAGCTGGGGATTTTGTGACGTTTCGGATTGGCTGTCTTGTGTTTCTAATAAGTTGTTTCATAGTTGGCATGGTAAGTCGTACTATATATATCTATATTTTTGTATAATGAGCAGGTTTAGATCTATCCTAACCGTGAATTACTTATATTCTATATTCCTTATTTATAGCCTATATTAATTATATATACTATATTAATAGATTAACTCTTAGAGATTTTATTTTAAAATGTAAAGTAAGATAGAGTAAAAAATTAAATTTCCAATCTTGTATTTAATTAGAATAACCTTTGCCACCAATTTTTTATTCAACTGCTACAAGATCTACAATTCCATGAGCTTGGGCTTCTGCTGCTGACATAAAAACATCCCTTTCCATGTCTTCCGATATAACCCATAAAGGTTTGCCCGTTCTTTGTACATAAACCCTTGTGATAGTTTCACGCATTTTCAGTAGCTCTTCCGCTTCCAGGACAAATTCTCCCGCTTGTGCCTCATAAAAAGAACTAGCAGGTTGGTGGATCATTACCCTGATTATATCACTTAAGTAGTATTTCCCTTATCTTGATAAATCTTTTTAGAATTCTTTTTACTATATTGGTAGATTGCTAAAGATTGTCTTTATTCCCAAAATAAAGGTAACAGAAAAGGGACAAAGACAAATAAGATAAAGGGCAAAAAGTATATTCAATAACCGTACAAGCATTTTCTGCGTATTGATGCATACGGCTTTTGTACTTATGCAATTCATTTTTTCCTCTATGGATAGAGTAGAGTATTTTCTTCGATGAATTTTGTTTCTACATTTACAAATTTCTTTTTTTCTATCAAAGAAAAAAGAAGTACAAAATCTACTAGGTCTTTTGGATCCGGATCCTTAAATAATAAACAATAGAATAACCAACTTTCTTTTTGAATCTATTTTTAAATACTACGATGGTTCCGTTGTTTTTTATATCATTTTGGTATTCAACAATCCAAAAGTTTCTTTTTTTTTTCATATATTAAGTTTTCTTCTGATTCAAATAAAAATTGTTACAAGCTTTCTGGTATGAAAAAAAACAAAAAAGTATGCGACACTACTAAAATGAAACTAGGTTTCTTATAGATCAGATAAAATGGAAAATACCCTCTTTTTCATACTACTCTTTCTATATATAATTAAATGATTCAAAAAAATTGCATATGGAATTCAAAATACCATGCTATTATTACTTTGGTTTTTATGGCGAAGGTATAGTATATATAGATAGATATCTATTCTATATATTCTCAAAGAAAAGAATCATTGGCGCCAAGCGTGAGGAAATGCAAGACGTTTGGTAATTGTGCCTCCTGCCAAAAGAAAGGATCCCATTGAAGCAGCTAATCCCAGACATACTGTCTGTACATCTGGTTGTACAAATTGCATAGTATCATAAATAGCTATTCCAGGTATTACCCACCCCCCCGGAGAGTTTATAAACAGAGACAATTCTTTATTCTCTTTCTCTATGCTCAGATATATCATAATACTAATAAGTTGATTCGATATTTCACTATCAACATCTTGACCTAAAAAAAGTAATCTTTCTCGATAAAGTCGATTGATTAGGATTCCATTTTTTCCTTAAAAGCCGTACATGCACCTTTTGATGCATACAGTTCATCAAAAATTATATAAGCAAAAAAGGAATCAATGTGTCGATTTTAATCTTTCTCTTTTTCTAATGGATTTCTTCGAACTAAAAAAAAAGAAGAATATACTTAATTTAGTGAACTATCTTCTCATTGATGTATTGCTTTCATCGAGATCGAAGCCGAATCACAATGTAATTTTCTTGTTTCTGAATGGACTTTTTCAATTCTTTTAGGTTTCTTTTCTACTCTGAGTAAAGATCTGCCCGATTTGGATTTGCACATATAGAACAAATAGTCCAAAACTATGTATTTTTGTTAGAACTTCTTCCTTTTCTGAATTTATTAATGTTTTTTGTAAAATACAATATATAGATATGATAGAAGTAGTGATCGTAGAAATATTACCAATTGGTTTTTTCTACACAGAGCCTGGGTACTTGATTTTATTGGTCCAATTAAGCCAACCATAAATTATTCATAATTTCGAGTAATAATCTGGAAATTTTATCTAAAAATGAAAAAATCGATAGAATAGTACTTCATTACACTTCACGCTCCCCATTTTTTTATCTTTATGATTTCATCATTCTCTTTTGGGGGTGAAAGCGGGGATATCTCGATCGGGGGAGAAAACGGGTAAATCCCATATAACCTACTATATCTGACAAGTCGCACTATATATCAACCCAAGATGCATCTTTATCCCCGGGGGTTCGAAAGGGTACTCTTGGAACACCAATGGGCATAAAATGGACAAATAATAAAGTCATATATCTCACTTTAGTGTGGAAACGTAAGAATTAGCTTATCGTGTTAAAAAAGATTTACTTGATTTTATATTAATATTGCTTTTTTTTATAAAAAAGAAGACTAAATAAAGTCGAGTTGTTATAAATGGGTCATTGGGGTGATAAGCGAATATGTCTGCATTTACTTATTTAAATAGTCATAGAGAAAGTTGTCAACCCCTTTCGTCTCCCCACCATTGCGTATTGTTACTTATCCGGTATAGAATAAATCTGTTTCTTTGATTTCGACAAATATGATTGTTCCATTTTCCAAGAGAATCTACTGAAAGGCTATATTCATTTTTTTCCAGTGCAATAAAGTTACATAGTGTCTATTTTTTGTTGAAGGGGTATTTTTTCATGGGTTTACCTTGGTATCGTGTTCATACTGTTGTTTTAAATGATCCGGGCCGTTTGCTTTCTGTTCATATAATGCACACAGCTCTAGTTGCTGGTTGGGCCGGTTCGATGGCTCTATATGAATTAGCAGTTTTTGATCCCTCTGATCCTGTTCTTGATCCAATGTGGAGACAGGGTATGTTCGTTATACCTTTCATGACTCGTTTAGGAATAACTAATTCGTGGGGCGGTTGGAATATCACAGGAGGGGCTATAACGAATCCGGGTATTTGGAGTTACGAAGGTGTGGCCGGAGCACATATAGTGTTTTCAGGCTTGTGCTTTTTAGCGGCTATTTGGCATTGGGTTTATTGGGATCTAGAAATCTTTTGTGATGAACGTACTGGAAAACCTTCTTTGGATTTGCCAAAAATTTTTGGAATTCATTTATTTCTTGCAGGGGTGGCTTGTTTTGGTTTTGGCGCATTTCATGTAACAGGATTGTATGGTCCCGGAATATGGGTGTCTGATCCTTATGGACTAACTGGAAGGATACAATCCGTAAATCCCGCGTGGGGTGTGGAAGGTTTTGATCCTTTTGTTCCGGGGGGGATAGCTTCTCATCATATTGCGGCAGGAACGTTGGGCATATTAGCGGGTCTTTTCCATCTTAGTGTGCGTCCACCCCAACGTCTGTATAAAGGATTACGTATGGGAAATATTGAAACTGTCCTTTCTAGCAGTATTGCTGCTGTCTTTTTTGCAGCTTTTGTCGTTGCTGGAACTATGTGGTATGGTTCAGCAACAACCCCCATTGAATTATTTGGTCCTACTCGGTATCAATGGGATCAGGGATACTTCCAGCAAGAAATATATCGAAGAGTTGGTGCTGGGCTAGCCGAAAATCAAAATTTATCAGAAGCTTGGTCTAAAATTCCTGAAAAATTAGCTTTTTATGATTACATCGGAAATAATCCAGCAAAAGGGGGGTTATTTAGAGCTGGTTCAATGGACAATGGAGATGGAATAGCCGTCGGTTGGTTAGGACATCCCATTTTTCGAGATAAAGAAGGACATGAGCTTTTTGTACGTCGTATGCCTACTTTTTTTGAAACATTTCCAGTTGTTTTAGTAGATGGGGACGGAATTGTTAGAGCCGATGTTCCTTTTCGAAGAGCAGAATCGAAATATAGTGTCGAACAAGTAGGTGTAACTGTTGAGTTCTATGGTGGTGAGCTTAATGGAGTAAGTTATAGTGATCCCGCTACTGTGAAAAAATATGCTAGACGTGCTCAATTGGGGGAAATTTTTGAATTAGATCGTGCTACTTTGAAATCAGATGGTGTTTTTCGTAGCAGTCCAAGGGGTTGGTTTACTTTTGGGCATGCTTCATTTGCTCTGCTATTCTTTTTCGGGCACATTTGGCATGGTTCTAGAACTTTGTTCAGAGATGTTTTTGCTGGTATCGACCCAGATTTAGATGCTCAAGTAGAATTTGGAGCATTCCAAAAACTTGGAGATCCAACTACAAGAAGACAGGTAGTATAACATTCTTTTGTTCTTTTCTACTTTTTTATAATTTTGAATTTCATATAAAGAACTAGATAAATCTTGATTGGAATCATTGCATTTATTCTTTTTTTTCTTTTCGAAAAGAGCCCCACCCCAAGAAACAGGTATGAAAGCTATAATTGTAAACCACGATTAAATTTATGGAAGCTTTGGTTTATACATTCCTCTTAGTCTCAACTTTAGGAATTATTTTTTTCGCGATTTTTTTTAGAGAACCTCCTAAAGTTCCGACGAAAAAGGTCAAATAATTTTTTATTATCTTAATTGAAGTAATGAGCCCCCAATAGGGAGGGCGCATTACTTCAACTAGTCCCCATGTTCTTCAAATGGATCTCTTAGTTGTTGGGAGGGTTGCCCAAAGGCAGTATATAAGGCATACCCAGTAAAACTTACAAGTAAACCAGATATAGAGATGGCAATTAGAGTTGCTGTTTCCATTATTTTAATTCTAAAGTTTCCAGATCACAATAGATCTATAGGATAAGATCCTTATATTTACAGCGGAATGGTATACAAAGTCAACAGATCTAAATGAATAAAAAAGAGTATTTATGGCTACGCAAACCGTTGAGGATAATTCTAGATCTGGTCCAAGACGAACTGTTGTAGGGAATTTATTGAAACCTTTAAATTCAGAATATGGTAAAGTAGCCCCGGGGTGGGGAACTACTCCTTTGATGGGTGTTGCAATGGCTCTATTTGCGATATTTCTATCTATTATTTTGGAGATTTATAATTCGTCCATTTTATTGGACGGAATTTCTATCAATTAGATTCACAAGAATCGAGTAATTAGTTTATAGAAAGTGAAGCCTTTAGGTTTCTTATTGTTTCTTAGTCTATTCCATGTTGATGTGGTAGTTTGATCGTAGAATTTCTTTGTTTCTGTATTTCCGGAATATGAGTGTGTGACTTGTTTTAATTGGTCCTATTGAAAGTACAGAACATAAAATGGGTCTGTCATCTTGATATAGATGGTTTTATTCCGTCAGATATTTAATCTAGTATCTGGAGCACGGAATATAGAAAATAGATTCTAAAAATCTTAATACTATGATTCATACTAAATATTTAGACCTCGCAACTGGATTTAAAAACCTTTTCAAAGAGTTCTAAAAATATATTGAAAAATTTTGATTCTTTCAAGCTTCTCCAGTTTGTCTTTATTTTGAGCAAAGGACAAACCTTTCCTTGAATTTTTTCATTATATTTTATCTATTCATTGAAGAAGTGATGATCCAGCAATTCTTACTCAGGGAATTTTTGGACTTCGATTAAAAATTGTTTTGAATCATCGTGGTTCTAGTATGAATCTGAGGTTTTTTTTATTCATTCATATGGTCCTAACAAGAGAATCCTTATCAATAATAAAAATTCAAGAATAAAGAAGACAGCAGTAAATTCACATTATACAAATAAAAAGAAGTAAAGAATATTCAAGAGGCCTTAAAAGATCACGATAAAGACGGGTGCGCCGACTTGATATTTTGGCATTATAACAAAAAAGAATAGCTTTCGGATTTTTATTTCTTTTTTATCGTAAGAGAAAATTAGAATCATAGGATTAAATAAAGCAGTTTCAAACTTTCTATTACGGATATCTGTTTTTGTTACAATCAATATTTGGGTATTTTTGTTTGAGCCGTACGAGATGAAATTCGCATATACGGTTCTCTGGGGGGGTTCCTTTGGGTTACCTATCTCAATAAAGTTTATGATTGGTTCGAAGAACGTCTTGAAATTCAGGCGATTGCCGATGATATAACCAGTAAATATGTTCCGCCTCATGTGAACATATTTTATTGTTTAGGGGGAATTACACTTACTTGTTTTTTAGTCCAAGTAGCAACAGGATTTGCTATGACTTTTTATTATCGCCCAACCGTTACTGAAGCTTTTGCTTCTGTTCAATATATAATGACTGAAGCTAATTTTGGTTGGTTAATCCGATCAGTTCATCGATGGTCGGCAAGTATGATGGTCTTAATGATGATTCTACACGTATTTCGTGTGTATCTTACAGGTGGTTTTAAAAAACCTCGCGAATTAACTTGGGTTACGGGTGTAGTTTTGGCTGTATTAACTGCATCTTTTGGTGTAACTGGTTATTCCTTACCTTGGGATCAAATTGGTTATTGGGCAGTAAAAATAGTAACAGGCGTACCCGAAGCTATTCCTGTAATAGGATCGTCTTTGGTAGAATTATTACGCGGAAGTTCCAGTGTGGGCCAATCTACCTTAACTCGTTTTTATAGTTTGCATACTTTTGTATTACCTCTTCTTACTGCTGTATTTATGTTAATGCACTTTTCAATGATACGTAAGCAAGGCATTTCTGGTCCTTTATAGTGAATATGGGTCATAGATATTTGTAATCACTTCATTATCATTTTGTATTTTGGGGAGGATTTTTTTTCATTGCTACAATTATGGATTATAAAACAAAATAAAACATGTATTTAGATATTTTTCTTCAACTTAACAAAAATTGAATTTTTTTTACATACAAAAATAGTTGAAGGGAATTCTCCAAAAAAAATGGATTATGGGAGTGTGTGACTTGAACTATTTATTTGGCCGCGCAGATATATGACTTTATCTTATCTGCCACATTATAATTTACAATTAAATGTGTCTTTTTTCCAACCACCAAGCAAGGCTCTTACAGAGAGGGTAGGCTGGTTTTACTTGAAGAGAATCTTTTCTATGATCAGACTCGATTTTATTCTGACTCGATTTTATTCTGCATCAACAGGCTCCATAAGATCCAGTAAAAGAAGTGATGTGATATAGTCTGAATTCTATATAGTATGACAACGCATTCATTTCCTATGCATTGATTTGATTTCTGATACTATTGGAGTGAACAAAGTAGATCTAAAGAACAACGCAAGTTAGGTTATATTAGTAACAAGTAAATTCTTTGTACATAAAAAGTATCAAGATTTTTTTTTGATAGGATAACAATTGCAAAGTTTGAGATCACCCAGAAAGCATTATCAACTTGAAAAGTCTACTCGGGTATTGAGCGTTTACTAAAATTTACTTAAAAAGAACTTAATTTTTTTTTCAATAAAAAATGGTAACTTTGGAAAAAGAGAATAGAATCAAGTTTCTTTTATTATTTAGAATCTTCATATATGTGTGGATAACACATACATTTTTTTCTAGTTTATTCTATAGATACAGTTGAAGAAAAATTTGATTAGTGCTCGAGCCGGATGATGAAAAATTATCATATCCGGTTCTTTTGGAGGATGGATCTATAAGAATTCACCTATCCCAATAACAAAAAAACCTGACTTGAATGATCCTGTATTAAGAGCTAAATTGGCTAAGGGAATGGGTCATAATTATTATGGAGAACCCGCATGGCCTAACGATCTTTTATATATTTTTCCAGTAGTAATTCTAGGTACTATTGCCTGTAACGTAGGCTTAGCGGTTCTAGAACCATCCATGATTGGGGAACCTGCGGATCCTTTTGCAACTCCTTTGGAAATACTACCTGAATGGTATTTTTTTCCCGTATTTCAAATACTTCGTACAGTGCCCAATAAGTTATTGGGCGTTCTTTTAATGGTTTCGGTACCTACGGGATTATTAACAGTACCCTTTTTGGAGAATGTTAATAAATTCCAAAATCCATTTCGCCGCCCAGTAGCAACTACCATCTTTTTGATTGGTACTGTAGTTGCCCTTTGGTTAGGTATTGGAGCAACATTACCTATTGAGAAATCCCTAACGTTAGGTCTTTTTTAAAATTATAAGATTGGTTTCATTTTGAATTCATTTTGAAATAAAATATCATGACATCTGTATTGTATATCTAGGGAGAATTCTTTCTGAACCTACTAATCCCTAGATACATCTATTCCTTTTTAGATATATTCTGACCATTAGGATTTGTTCTAAATATTTAAATTACATATTTTGACCTTTCATTTTGAGTTTAGAAAAAAAATCAATTTGAAAAAATCCTATGTCAATAGATTTCAATTTTATGCAAAATACTTTTGTATTTTTAAAATGTCCAATATAGATTTTCCATCTTCTACGCGAAAATGTTCAAATTTCAGAAGGTCTTCTTGACTGTTATTCAAAAGTTCTAATAATGTATGAATATTGGATCTTTTGAGACAATTATAGATCCTGGGAGGTAATTCTAATTGGTCAATAAAAATAGATTTCAATGCTATTTCTTTTTTATTTTTCCTTAGTTTATCTTTAACCAATATATCATGAAAAGTAAAAAGGGGCAAAGTCACTTTGTCTTGATTTTTTTCTAAATGAAAGTTATCTTCTTCTGCGTGTAAAAAGGGAAGAAATAAATCAATCAAATTTTGGGAGGCTTCATAAAGGGCTTCCTTAGGAGTTAAACTTCCGTTTGTCCATATCTCCAGAAAAAGTATTTCTTGTTTTTCATTCCCATTGACATAAGAATGAATACTATAATTTACATTTCGAACAGGCATGAATCTAGCATCTATATCATAACTTCCGTCTTGAAAGTTTTTTAATGTTTTTATACGATACCCACGATTTCTCTCAATTTTTAATTCAATACACAAATTAACAGGTTCTGTTACGTTGGCTATATGTTGTCTATTATCAACGATTTCCACCGAGGGTGGTAAAATGATGTCTTGAGCGGTTATATATCCAGGACCTTTGAAAGAAATCCATGCGTCCTGTGTTCCATACATATTACTTTTCAATACAATTTTTTTCAAATTCATGAAAATTTCATGTACTGATTCTTCAATACCTATTATGGTAGAATATTCATGTGGTATTTTCTCTGATTTTACACGTGTGATACATGTTCCCTCTATTTCTCCGAGTAAAATTCTTCGGATTGCAATGCCTATTGTATCGGCTTGACCTTTCATAAGTGGGGACAGAATAAAGCGTCCATAATAAAGACGCTTACTGTCTATTCGTGATTCAACACATTTCCATTGTAGTGTCCGAGTAGAGACTCTTAATTTCTCTTGAACCATAGTAATTATTTTGATAAAACTCTTGACTTGTTTTTTTCTCTTGAACTATTTTTAATGTTTATTTTTAGTTTTATACACGTCTTTTTTTAGGAGACCTACATCCATTATGTGGCATAGGAGTTACATCTCGTATAAAATTTAATAGTATACCACTTCTACGAATAGCTCTTAATGCTGCATCTCTTCCGAGGCCAGGCCCTTTTATCATGATTTCTGCTCGTTGCATGCCTTGATCCGATACTGTTCGAATAGCATTTCCTGCTGCAGTTTGAGCGGCAAAAGGTGTTCCCCTTCGTGTACCCTTGAATCCACAAGTACCCGCGGAGGACCAAGAAATCACCCGACCTCGTACATCTGTAATAGTCACAATAGTATTGTTGAAACTAGCTTGAACATGAATAATTCCCTTTGGTATTTTACGAGTATAATTACGCGAACCAATACGTACATTTTTACGTGAACCTTTTTTAGGTATAGATTTTGCCATATTCGATTATTTCAATACAATATTTCATTAAAAAAAAAAAAATAAGATAGATCTAGGGTATGGAGATATCCATTTCATGTCAAAAACGGATCCTTTTCCAATTCTTTTCGAATTTGATATTCGATTTTTTCTATATTCTTTTTATTTGCTTTTGATTAATATCAAATACAATTTTTGAAATCAAAGTTAAAAGTTGAAATATCAATAATATTTAAAAAATGGATTTTTCATTTTCATAGAATAATATATATTCTAGATAATTTTATAATTTTCTCTCTTTTTTTATCTAGTCTATTTTTTTAGAAAGCTTCTGTTTGTTCAAATATTATCCTTGTCTTTGTTTATGTTTTGGATTGAAACAAATTACTATAATTCGTCCTCGTCTTCGAATCAATCGACATTTTTCACAAATTTTACGAACCGAGGCGTTTATTTTCATATTTTACATTCCTTAATTAGTTAATCCAAAATTGTGGAAGAAAATAAAGGTTCCTTACATTTTGAACGTCTATTTGAACGTCTATTAGTGGCTTTCTCAATAAAATAGAAAATAAAGTTGAGATTAAAAAACATCCTAATTCAATTGAGTGACTTCTCTTTTTTATTTTCTTATCGTATGTCCAGAAAAAGTATTGGAAACATATTCTAGAATAGAAATAAAAATCCAATTTGCATTAATTGTATATAAACCTTAAACCCCGGGCAAATAATTTATGGATAAGTTATTCATTTAGTAATTAAATCTTCGTGAATTTCCCTTTTTTTTACAATTCCAGTGAAATCCCTTCTTACATTCATCAATAAATATATCTATCTAAAAAAAATAGATATATTTCTATCTATGAGGGATGAAGTTCTATTAGAAACTTGCGTTTTATCTCTCTTTTTTTTTTTTACATAAATGAAATGGATACAAGTTTCTCATCGAATTCGGATATTAGAAAGATTACCATATATAACATAAAACTTCGCCGCCGATTTTTTCTAATCGAGCCTCTCGATCTGTCATTATACCTCTAGAAGTTGAAAGAATGACAATCCCCATGCCTCCTAAAATTCGAGGGATTTGTTGATAATTGTAATATATTCGTAGACCAGGTGTACTTATTCGTTTTAAATTGAAAAAACTTTTATATGATTCTTTTCTATTTCTTCGATACCGTAGAGTTAAAACTAAAAAATATTTGTCGTTTTCTCTATGTTTTCTGATGTTTTCAACAAAACCCTCTCGTAAAAGTATTTTTACAGTTTTTTCTGTAATGTTAGTAA
>NW_028196709.1:7500-12500 GCF_037176805.1 Vigna unguiculata | reverse complement strand
AAAGAAAGAAATAGTGAATTTATTCAAGATAATTATGTACTTACAAAATACCGTCTCAATTCATCCTATTTCATCCTATCGAGGATGTGATATGGTTCCAAAGGGTGAACTGGACAGTTCCAATAAGATTTCATTCTTGAACAAAAATCCATTTTGGGGTTTATTTCATCTATTCCATGACCGGAACAGGGGGAGATACACGTTACACCACGATTTTGAATCAGAAGATATATTTCAAGAAATGGCAGATCTATTCACTCTATCAATAACCGAGCCGGATCTGGTGTATCATAAGGAATTTGATTTTTCTATGGATTCCTCCGGATTGGATCAAAAACATTTCTTGAATGAGTTATTGAACTCCAGGGATGAATCGAAAAAGCACTCTTTATTGGTTCTACCTCCTCTTTTTTATGAAGAGAATGAATCTTTTTATCGAAGGATCATAAAAAAATGGGTCCAGACCTCTTGCGGAAATAATGTGGAAGATCCAAAACCTAAAATAGTTGTATTTGCTAGCAACAACATAATGGAGGCAGTCAATCAATATAGATTGATCCGAAATCTGATTCAAATCCAATATAGCACCCATGGTTACATAAGAAATGTATTGAATCGATTCAATTGCAACTTCGAATATGGAATTCAAAGGTATCAAATAGGAAATGATACTCTGAATCATCGAACTAGAATGAAATACACGATCAACCAACATTTATCAAATTTGAAAAAGAGTCAGAAGAAGTGGTTCGATCCTCTTATTTTGATTTCTCGAACGGAGAGATCTATGAATTGGGATCCTAATGTATATAGATACAAATGGTCCAATGGGAGCAAGAATTTCCAGGAACATTTGGACTATTTCATTTCTGAGCAGAATAGCCGTTTTCAAGTAGTGTTCGATCGATTACATATTAATCAATATTCGATTGATTGGTCTGAGGTTATCGACAAAAAAGATTTGTCTAAGTCACTTTGTTTATTTTTGTCCAAGTTACTTCTTTTTTTGCCCAAGTTTCTTCTCTTTTTGTCTAACTCACTTCCTTCTTTTTTATTTGTGAGTTTTGGGGGTATCCCCATTCATAGGTCCGAGATCCACATCTATGAATTGAAAGGTCCGAATGATCCACTCTGTAATCAGTTATTAGAATCAATAGGTCTTCAAATCTTTCATTTGAAAAAAAGGAAACCCTTATTATTGGATGACCAAGATACTTCCCAAAAATCGAAATTCTTGATCAATGGAGGAACAATATCACCATTTTTGTTCAATAAGATACCAAAGTGGATGATTGACTCATTCCATACTAGAAAGAATCGCAGGAAATCTTTTGATAACACAGATTCCTATTTCTCAATGATATCCCACGATCCAGACAATTGGCTGAATCCCGTGAAACCATTTCATAGAAGTTCATTGATATACTATTTTTATAAAGCAAATCGACTTCGATTCTTGAATAATCAATATCACTTCTGCTTCTATTGTAACAAAAGATTCCCTTTTTATGTGGAAAAGGCCCGTATCAATAATTATGATTTTACGTATGGACAATTCCTCAAAATCTTGTTCATTCGCAACAAAATCTTTTCTTTTTGCGATGGTCAAAAAAAACATGCTTTTTTGAAGAGAGATACTATTTCACCAATCGAGTTACAGGTATCTAACATATTGATACCTAACGATTTTCCGCAAAGTGGCGACGAAGGGTATAACTTCTACAAATCTTTCCATTTTCCAATTCGATACGATCCATTCGTTCGTGGAGCTATTTACTCGATCGCAGACATTTCTGGAACACCTCTAACAGAGGGACAAATAGTCCATTTTGAAAAAACTTATTGTCAACCTCTTTCAGATATGAATATACCTGATTCAGAAGGGAAGAACTTGTATCAGTATCTCAATTTCAATTCAAACATGGGTTGGATTCACACTCCATGTTCTGAGAAATATTTACCATCCGAAAAAAGGAAAAAACGGAGTTCTTGTCTACAAAAATGCCTTGAGAAAGGTCAGATGTATAGAACCTTTCAACAAGATAGTGTTTTTTCAACTCTCTCAAAATGGAATCTATTCCAAACATATATACCATGGTTCCTTACCTCGACGGGGTACAAATATCTAAATTTCATATTTTTAGATACTTTTTCAGACCTATTGCCGATACTAAGTAGCAGCCAAAAATTTGTATCCATTTTTCATGATATTATGCATGGGTCAGATATATTATGGCGAATTCGTCAGATTCCATTGTGTCTTCCACAATGGAATCTGATAAGTGAGATTCCGGGTAATTGTTTCCATAATCTTCTTCTGTCCGAAGAAATGACTCATCGAAATAATGAGTTACTATTGATATCGACACATCTGAGATCGCTAAATGTTCAGGAGTTCTTCTATTCAATCCTTTTCCTTCTCCTTGTTGCTGGATATCTCGTTCGTACACATCTTCTCTTTGTTTCTCGAGTCTATAGTGAGTTACAGACAGAGTTCGAAAAGGTAAAATCTTTGATGATTCCATCATACATGATTGAGTTGCGAAAACTTCTGGATAGGTATCCTACATCTGAACTGAATTCTTTCTGGTTAAAGAATATCTTTCTAGTTGCTCTGGAACAATTAGGAGATTCTCTAGAAGAAATACGGAGTTTTGCTTTTGGTAGCAACATGCTATGGGGTGGTGGTCCCGCTTATGGGGTCAAATCCATACGTTCTAAGAATAAATATTGGAATCTCATCGATCTCATAAGTATTATACCAAATCCCATCAATCGAATCGCTTTTTCGAGAAATACGAGACATCTAAGTCATCCAAGTAAAGCAATCTATTCCTTGATAAGAAAAATAAAAAACGTGAATGGTGATTGGATTGATGATCAAATAGAATCCTGGGTCTCGAACACTGATTCGATTGATGATAAAGAAAAAGAATTCTTGGTTCAGTTTTCTACCTTAACAACAGAAAAAAGGATTGATCAAATTCTATTGAGTCATACTCATAGTGATCTTTTATCAAAGAATAACTCTGGTTATCAAATAAGTGAACAACCGGGAGCAATTTACTTACGATACTTAGTTGACATTCAAAAAAAGTATCTAATGATTTATGAATTCAATACATCCTGTTTAGTAGAAAGACGTATATTCCTTGCTAATTATCAGACAATTACTTATTCACACACCTTGTGGGGGGCTAATAGTTTGCATTTCCCATCTCATGGAAAACCCTTTTCGCTCCGCTTAGCCCTACCTCCCCCTAGTAGGGGTATTTTAGTGATAGGTTCTATAGGAACTGGACGATCCTATTTGGTCAAATACCTAGCGACAAACTCCTATGTTCCTTTCATTACAGTATTTCTGAACAAGTTCCTGGATAACAAGCCTAAGGGTTTTCTTATTGATAATAGTGACTATATTGATGATAGTGACGATATTGATGATAGTGACGATATTGATGATAGTGACGATAGTGACGATATCGACCGTGACCTTGATATGGAGCTGGAGCTTCTAACTATGATGAATACGCTAACTATGGATATGATGCCAGAAATAGACCGATTTTATATCACCTTTCACTTCGAATTAGCAAAAGCAATGTCTCCTTGCATAATATGGATTCCTAACATTCATGATCTGGATGTGACTGAGTCGAATTACTTATCCCTCGGTCTTTTAGTGAACTATCTCTCCAGGGATTGTGAAAGATGTTCCACTAGAAATATTCTTGTTATTGCTTCGACTCATATTCCCCAAAAAGTAGATCCAGCTCTAATAGCTCCGAATAAATTCAATACATGCATTAAGATACGAAGGCTTCTTATTCCACAACAACGAAAACACTTTTTCACTCTTTCATATACTAGGGGATTTCACTTGGAAAAGAAAATGTCCCATACTAATGGATTCGGGTCCACGACGATGGGTTCAAATGTACGAGATCTTGTAGCACTTAACAATGAGGCCCTATCGATTAGTATTATACAAAAAAAATCCATCATAGACACTAATATAATTAGTTCTGTTCTTCATAGACAAACTTGGGATTTCCGATCTCAGGTAAGATCGGTTCAGGATCATGGGATCCTTTTCTATCAGATAGGAAGGGCTGTTTCACAAAATGTACTTCTAAGTAATTGCTCCATAGATCCTATATCTATCTATATGAAGAAGAAATCATGTGACGGGGGGGATTCTTATTTGTACAAATGGTACTTCGAACTTGGAACGAGTATGAAGAAATTAACGATACTTCTTTACCTTTTGAGTTGTTCTGCCGGATCGGTCGCTCAAGACCTTTGGTCTCTACCCGGACCTGATGAAAAAAATGGGATCACATCTTATGGACTCGTTGAGAAGAATTATGATCTAGTTCATGGCCTATTAGAAGTAGAAGGCGCTCTGGTGGGATCCTCACGTACAGAAAAAGATTGCAGTCAATTTGATAAGGATCGAGTGACATTGCTTCTTCGGTCCGAACCAAGGAATCCCTTAAATAGGATTCAAAATGGATCTTATTCTATCGTTGATCAGAGATTTCTCTATGAAAAATATGAATCGGAGTTTGAAGAAGGGGGAGGAGTCCTCGACCCGCAACAGATAGAGGAGGATTTTTTCAATCACATCGTTTGGGCTCCTAGAATATGGCGCCCTTGGGGCTTTCTATTTGATTGTATTGAAAGGCCCAATAATTTGGGATTTCCCTATTGGGCCAGGTCATTTCGGGACAAGCGGATCATTTATGATGAAGAGGATGAGCTTCAAGAGAATGATTCAGAGTTCTTGCAGGGTGGAACCATGCAGTACCAGACACGAGATAGATCTTCCAAAGAACAGGGCTTTTTTCGAATAAGCCAATTCATTTGGGACCCCGTGGATCCACTCTTTTTCCTATTCAAAGATCAGCCTTTTGTCTCTGTGTTTTCACATCGACAATTCTTTACAGATGAAGAGATGTCAAGGGAACTTCTTACTTCCCAAACAAATCTTCCTACAT
>NW_028196708.1:20000-37224 GCF_037176805.1 Vigna unguiculata | reverse complement strand
AACAAGCAGTTTTTTTAGTGCCAAAATGCATAATACCAAAAACAAGATGTTTTATATTTTTAATATTTTGATTAACGCGATGTAGATATCTCTTCCGGATAAAAAAAGAAGTTATTTCATTCTTTTTTATTTTTAGTAAAACTAAGAAAAAATTTTCGTTTTTTCTTTTAAGTTTTACTTGTTTCTTCCCCCATAAAGATATTGAATAGAATGAACTATTTTTTTTTCCATTAAAATTCAAAAAATGAACGTTTAAATATCCCTCAAAAACAAGTAAATAAATTCGAAACATATAAAATGCAGTTAATCCTGCTGCAGAACAAGCTATTATTGCAAAAATTGGTGAATACAACCAACTATCATTAAGAATCTCATCCTTAGACCAAAAACAGGCAAAGGGTGGAATACCGCAAAGAGAGAGTGTACCCACTAAAAAAAAAGTTTTTGTAATTGGTACATGTTTTGTTAAACCGCCCATAAAAACCATATTTTGACTTTTAGCTGGAGAATATCCGACAAGAGCTTCCATTGAATGAATAATGGATCCAGATCCTAAAAACAACAATGCTTTTGAATAAGCATGAGTAATCAAATGAAATAAAGCACCTCGATAAGATCCCATACCCAAAGCTAACATCATATAACCCAATTGAGACATTGTAGAATAGGCCAAATTTTTCTTAATATCTTTTTGAGCAATAGCTAAAGTAGCTCCTAATATTACTGTTATTATACCTATAAAAGCTATTGCGTTCATTATTTTGGGTAGCACTATGAAAAGAGGAAAAAGACGAGCCACAAGAAAAATTCCAGCGGCTACCATAGTAGCAGCATGTATAAGGGCAGAAATTGGAGTAGGTCCCTCCATAGCATCGGGTAGCCATACATGAAGAGGAAATTGGGCAGATTTTGCAACTGAGCCACAAAATAGCAAGAGGGCAAACAGAGTAAAAAAAAAAATATTCATTTCATTTTTAGAAATCAAATTATTTATAATTTGAAACAAATGCCGAAATTCCAAACTACCCGTTATCCAATAAAGACCTAAAATTCCCAATAATAAACCAAAATCCCCTACACGATTCGTTACAAATGCTTTTTGACAAGCATTTGCCGCAATAGGGCGGGTGAACCAAAAGCCTATTAATAAATAAGAACACATTCCAATTAATTCCCAAAAAAAATAAATTTGTATCAAATTCGAACTAGTAACTAATCCCAACATTGAAATATTAAAAAGAGTAAGATAAGCAAAAAATCTCAAATATCCTTGATCATGAGACATATAATTATCACTATAAATAAGAACGAGAATGCCAACCGTAGTAATTAATATTGACATAATAGAAGTAAGTGAATCGATCAAGTACCCAAACTCTAAAGAAATATCATTATTTATGGTCCAAGACCATACATATTGAAAAAACAAACTATTCTTGATTTGATGAATAGACAAATCAAGCGAAAAAATCATAACTATAGTTAACAATAAGATACTAGGAAAAGCCCAAATACGGCGAATATTTTTCGTTGCAGTGGGAAAAAGTAGAAGTCCCACTCCTATTAACATCGGAACTGGGAATGGAATAAAAGGTATGATCCATGAATATTGATGTGTATATTCCATACAATAAAGAAAAAAAATTAGGATTCTAATGAATTTGGTTTCTTAGGTTTTTCTTTTATCTTTTTTGTAAAGTAAAGGAATGGTTTCGGTTAATAACAAAGAAAGATAGAATTTAATAAAATAGAATAATCGATTATTCATTATTCTGACTCTTTGGACAATATTTTTTGAACATTGGTTTAGTTCATTAAATTTAACTTAACTAATTAAGTTTTTATTACAATAAGAAATAGCGATTTGGGGAAAACTTTCTAAAAAGTATTATATTCTTATTATAAATATAATAAAAACAAAAATGGAAATTCAAATATATAAAATATATGTCTAATTAGAGATAAACTTAATTTTCATTTACCGCAAAATGTCTTTCACATAAAATTCTATAACAATAAAAAACTATACTAATTCTATGGCAGTTCCAAAAAAGCGCACGTCTATATCAAAAAAACTTATTCGGAACACTTTATGGAAAAAGAAGGGATATTTTACAGCATTAAAAGCTTTTTCATTAGGGCAATCTATTTTTACGGGGAATTCAAAAAGCTTTTTCTGTAACAAATATAAACGTTAGAATAATTTCAATTAACTGGATTCAACGACTCTTTTTTAAATACAAAAATATGAATATAAAATTGATATAGAATATAAGATTCAGTTATGAATTTAGGATATTTACATTCTATATTATGATATTTACATTCTATATTTAATAGATTCTAATAGAATTCTTTAAAATTATTTTATTGAATGTTTAGTAAACAAATATTGTGTTTTAATTGATTCTTTGAATCTCGACAATTGACTAAAATTGGGTTATTATGGTTTCGAGTCAGCCGCTATGGTGAAATTGGTAGACACGCTGCTCTTAGGAAGCAGTGCTAGAGCATCTCGGTTCGAGTCCGAGTAGCGGCATCTTATCTTCTAAAAAAAAGTTCCTATAAAGAATTATTATTTCTATTCCAAGTATTTCTATTTTTTCATTCTATATGGTATTTTCCACTTTAGAGCATATATTAACTCATATATCCTTTTCGGTCGTATCTATTTTAATTTCAATTCATTTGATAACCTTATTATTAGGCAATGAAATCATAGGATTATACAATTTGTTCAAAAAAGGCATGATAATAACCTTTTTTTGTATCACAGGATTGTTAGTTACTCGTTGGATTTTTTCAGGCCATTTACCATTTAGTAATTTATATGAATCATTAATATTTCTTTCATGGACTTTTTCTATCTTTTATATGGTTCTTTGCTTCAAAAAACAAAAAAATGACTATTTCAATACAATAATAACACCAAGTATTCTTTTTACCCAAGGCTTTGCTACTTCGGGTCTTTTAACCGAAATGCATGAATCCTTAAAATTAGTGCCTGCTTTACAGTCCCATTGGTTAATGATGCACGTAAGTATGATGATATTGGGTTATACAACTCTTTTATGTGGATCATTAATATCAGTGGCTATTTTAGTCATTACATTTCAAGAACTCATACAAATTCTTGGTAAAAGCAAGACTTTGTTTTTTTTTAATGAATCCTTTTCTTTTGCTGAAATCAAATATATGAATATGAATGATAAAAAGAATATTTTACAACAAACTCCTTTTCCGTTTTATTCGTCTTATAGAAATTATTATAGATATCAATTTATTCAACAATTGGATCGTTGGGGTTACCGTACTATTAGTCTAGGTTTTATCTTTTTAACAATAGGTAATATATCTGGAGCAGTATGGGCTAATGAGGCATGGGGATCATATTGGAATTGGGATCCAAAGGAAACTTGGGCTTTTATTACTTGGACTATTTTCGCAATTTATTTACATACTAGAAAAAATAAAAAATTGGAATATAGAAATTCTTCAATAGTGGCCTCCATAGGCTTTCTTATAATTTGGATATGTTATTTAGGGATAAATCTTTTAGGAATAGGACTACATAGTTATGGTTCATTTACACCTAATTAATTTAAAAAAATTCACAAATATTGGGAACATTCTATAGAATAAGAAAAAAAACTCCCAATAAAATGATTAAGACCCCATTGAATCAAGTAATGTAATATTGATTCAAGGGGTTCTCACAAACAACAAAAATATTCAATTAGAATTCAATTTCATTTTTATGTAATTAAGAAAATACAAAAAGAAATCCATTTTTTTTTATTGTGCATCGGATTGATTTCTATTTTTTCTTTTTCATTTATTCCCAAAAACTATCTATAAAAAATGAGAGAGAATAGCTTCAACCTTGTCAGCCGAAATTGAAAAAATAAAATCTGGATAAATGCCAATACTTATTACGGGTATAAGGATAGAAATTGAAATAAATAATTCTCGTGGCCCCGAATCAAAAAAATAAGAATTTTGTTTATTAAAAAGCTTGTATCCATAAAACATTTGACGTAAGATAGATAATAAATAAATAGGAGTTAATATCATTCCAATTGCAGTTACAAAAGTTATGAGTATTTTTGTGATGAAAAGATATTTTTGATTGGTAATTATTCCCAATAATACTATAAATTCTGCAACAAAACCGCTCATGCCCGGTAATGCAAGAGAAGCCATCGATAAGGTAGTGAAAATCGTGAATATTTTTGGCATTGGGATAGCCATTCCACCCATTTCGTCGAGATAAAGAAGACGTAGTCTATCATAACTAGTTCCCGCCAAGAAAAAAAGGGCAGCACCAATAAATCCGTGAGAGATTATTTGTAAAATAGCCCCATTCAGCCCTGTCTCGCTTATAGAACCAATTCCTAAAATTAAGAAACCCATATGAGAGACCGAGGAATAAGCTATTCTTTTTTTTACATTGCGTTGACCAAGAGATGTTGAAGCTGCATAGATTATTTGAATGGAACCTAATAACATTAACCAGGGACAAAATATAGAATGAGCGCGAGATAATAATTCCATATTAATTCGAACCAACCCATATGCTCCCATTTTTAATAATATTCCGGCTAAAAGCATACAAGTGCTGTAATGCGCCTCTCCATGGGTATCAGGTAACCATGTATGTAAGGGTATAATTGGTGATTTGACAGCAAAAGCAATAAGAAATCCCATATAGAAGATTATTTCCAGTGCCACGGGATATGATTGATTAGTTAATGATTCAAAATTTAATGTTGGTTCATTAGAACTATAGAAACCCATACCCAGAATTCCCAGTAATAAAAAAACAGAACTTCCCGCAGTGTACAAAATAAACTTTGTAGCTGAATACAAACGTTTTTTTCCACCCCACATAGATAAAAGTAGATAAACGGGAATTAATTCTAATTCCCACATGATGAAAAAAAGTAAAATGTCTTGAGAAGAAAATGTTCCTAGTTGACCACTATACATTGCTAACATTAGAAAATAGAATAATTTAGATTCTCGAGTAACCGGTTGAGCTGATAACGTAGCTAACGTAGTGATAAATCCCGTTAATAAAAGGGGTCCTAGAGAGAGTCCATCTATTCCGAATCTCCAGTAAAAGTCAAAAAAATGGATCCATTTATAATTTTCTGTCAATTGGATTAGTGGATCATCTAATTCGAAATGATAACAAAATACATAGGTTATTAGAAGGAGATCTATGAAACATATACAATAAGTATACCATTTAATTGTCTTATTTCCTTTATGGGGAAATAAGACAATTAAAGAACCTCCGACTATTGGCAAAACTACAACTGTTGTTAACCAAGGAAAATAATTCGTGATAAAAATAAGATATACTTAGACTACAAAAACCCGGGCTCAAAATATTTTTTTATTTTGAGCCCGGGTTTTTGCCAGTAAAAAAAAGTACTTGTATGCGGTTCTTTTTGAAACGTATCAATAAGCTAGACCCATGCTTCGAGTTGTTTCATGCCATAAATAAACTCTAACACTTAAGAAATCCGTCGGACAGGCGGATTCACACCTCTTACAACCAACACAGTCCTCTGTTCTTGGGGCAGAAGCAATTTGTTTAGCTTTACATCCGTCCCAAGGTATCATTTCTAATACATCTGTTGGGCAGGCTCGTACACATTGAGTACATCCTATACATGTATCATAAATCTTTACTGAATGTGACATTGGAACATAATCCTTGAACATCAAAAATTCAACATTTTCAATCTAGTAAATTGGTAAACCAATTATATATATCTATATATGATATATATATATCTATATATATATATCTATATTATATACCAGATGAATCAATGATTTATAAGAATTTTGCTACTAAAAATATATTTATAGATTAATAACTAATAAGAGAATAGAACCAAGATACTTTGATTTCTTATCTTTGTTTTCGCAAACGCAAACATGATTAAAAAGGATATATCATTTCTGCTAATTTGAATGGATTATATAGTACACACTATTCAAAATTAGACTTTTTTTTATGAATAATACTATTTATTCAACAAATTTGATTGATTGATACGGGTTGATTTTCTATTACGATATATTGAGGAAACAATAGCTGGTCCGATAGCTGCTTCAGCGGCTGCAACAGCTATAACAAAAATTGAAAAAATATTTCCTTTTAGTTGCCGCCTATCAAAAAAATCAGAAAAGGTTACGAGATTTATATTAACTGCATTTAGTATAAGTTCAAGACACATAAGGGCTCTAACCATATTTCGGCTCGTGATCAATCCATAGATACCTATAGAAAATAAATAAGCACTCAAAACAAGTGTATGCTCGAATATCATTGACCAACTCCTTTTCAATTTTTATTCATTTCGATATGAATATGAATTCAACGGATTTTATTGCCTAACATAATAAGTCTACAACAAAATCAAGTATTTGCAAAAAGATTTTATACTTTATACATAAATATTCTTTTTCCTTAACATATAATTCAACAAAAAAGAAATGTAATAAATTCTAACAAAATGTAATTTATATTATTTTATTAGTTCGAAAACTTTCTTATTGGCGAGCCACAAAAATTGCACCTATTAAAGCAACTAAAAGAATTATTGAAATTAGTTCAAATGGAAGAAAAAAATCTGTTGATAAATGAATTCCAATTTGTTGACTAGTACTTATCAAATCTTGCTCTAAAATCTGATTGGGTCTTGTCGTCCAAATAATTCCGTGCCATGATGTCTCTAGAATAGTAGTTATTTGTGAAAGAAAGATACTGGTACAAACCATCAAAGTAATTCCATCCCCAACGGTCCAAACACGAAAATTTTGGTAATAGTCCGAACCATTCATAAACATCACAGCAAATATTATTAAAACATTTATAGCGCCCACGTAAATAAGTAGCTGTGAGGCAGCTACGAAATGGGAGTTTGATAAAATATAGAATAAAGATACACAAACAAGAACTAGTCCCAATGAAAAAGCAGAAAAAATCGGATTCGTAAAGAATACTACTCCTAGACTTCCTAATATGAGACCTGATCCAAGAAAGATTAAAATAAAATCATGTAGCGATTCGGACAAATCCATTATATGTAAAATAAAAGATAAATAGAAATTTCATGACCTTATTGATATGACCAGGAAAAAACTTGTTAAATACGAAAATTATCTGTGCATAGAAATTCACCAAATCCTAAGATAAGATATGTGAATTGTTATTAGGTACAGTTGTTATAGAATCAATGGAATTTCATTCTTTTCTTTATGCCAAAGAGTCATTTCAAAAAAATAGAATATCTTTTTTTTTATTCTATATATAGAGAAATTCAATTATTTTTGTGAAGAATTTTGAAATCATTTTATTTGAATTGTTCGAATTGTATAATCATCAATTACTGATACTGGTAAACGACCCAAAGCAATTAGATTATAATTCAATTCGTGGCGATCATAAGTTGAAAGTTCATATTCTTCGGTCATTGATAAACAATTTGTTGGACAATACTCAATACAGTTACCACAAAATATACAGATTCCAAAATCAATACTGTAATTAAGCAACCGTTTTTTTCGAATATCAGTTTCTAGTTTCCAATCAACAATGGGTAGATCTATAGGACAGACACGAACACATACTTCACAAGCAATGCATTTATCAAATTCAAAATGTATTCGACCGCGAAAACGTTCTGATGAGATTATTTTTTCATAAGGATATTGAATAGTTACGGGTAACCTATTTGCATGAGATAAGGTAATCATGAGACCTTGACCAATATATCTAGCAGCTCGTATTATTTGTTCACTATAATTTATGAATTCAGTTACCATAAGGAACATATCGTGAATAGCTCTGAATATTTTTTTTCTTTCTCTTGTTTAAAACAAGTTCTGAATTTTGAATATAGAAGGTCCACATTTTTTTTACAGTGAAAACAGTTGAGACGACGTTGTTAATAATAGATTACCAAGAGAAATGGGTAAAAGAAACTTCCACCCAAGATTTAATAATTGATCTATTCGTAGCCTAGGCAAAGTCCATCTTGTTGTGATAGAAACGAATATGAATAAATAAGTTTTAACTAGTGTAATAAAGATACCAATTATCGTTACAAAAACTCCGTATGTTTTATTTATTTGAAAAAAATTAGAAACGAAGATGTACGGAATAGAGAAATTTGAACCACCAAAATAAAGAACTGTTACAAATAAGGAAGAAACGAATAGGTTTAAATAGGAAGCAACATAAAATAAACCAAATTTGATACCGGAATATTCGGTTTGATAACCCGCTATTAGTTCTTCTTCCGCTTCTGGTAAATCAAAAGGTAATCTTTCACATTCTGCTAGGGAAGAGATTAGAAAAACGAGGAAACCCATAGGTTGCCGCCACAAATTCCATCCCCAAAAACCATATTTGGATTGTGCATCAACTATATCAACTGTACTTAAACTGTTAGATAATCCTAGTCGGTGATGACATTACTGTTACCATCTCTATTACAGAACCGTACATGAGATTTTCATCTCATACGGCTCCTTTAAAGCCTTAAAAAAATATAAGAACCCGGCCAATTATTTCTCCCTTGATATATCCCTAAGATAGATAAGATTCTATTTTCTCGGACGGTTCTGAATTAGACCCATGGAATTCTGTCTGTTCTAAAAAAAATTTTTAAATGAATACACACTTATTTAAAAAATAAAAACATTTGCACATTTATTGAATTTCTTTAGATAAATAAAAAATACAAAAGGTACTTCTGAATTGATCTCATCCTTTAAAAAATTCAAAATTAAATTTGTTGAGTAATAACTTAATTTCATTTTTGCATAAAATACTCTTTTAAAATTATCAAGAACTCCCACATCATTTTCGATTCCGAAAAATAATTAGATGTTCTTTTTTTAAATTATGATTATCTCCATAAATATGGAGTATATAAGACAAAAAAGAAAAAGGAGATCACTTTTACCTCTTATCTTATTCCTTTTTGTGCAAGCAAAAGGGGACTTCAAAAAATTAAAGGATTATTTCGTTCCTGATAGTTATTTATTCAATCAATGGATGGAAGTATACTCTAGATCGGAATTGGGGGGAGTACTGCCTTATTTTTTCTACCAACTTCAAGTCCCCATTAGTATTCTTTTTATATTATACATAAATTGGATAATTTAAAAAAGAAATATACGTTACTAATCTTTTGTGTATTTTGGTGTTTCTAGCCATCCATTAATTTTTTTTATTATATTAATGCCTTTTTTTAATTTTGTTAATATATGTATGCTAATTCATACAAATGATATTGAAAATTTGAAAAAGGTTGGTCTTTTGCGTCCGCTTCAAGACAGGATTACTAATCAACAAATCTTGGGAAAAACAACCACTTCTATACATAGAATATAATATATAGAATCTAATTCTAGAATTTCATTGATTTTTTCACCTTATTCTTATACATAGAAAATTAGACTCAATATTTTTACTGCAATTTGAAATCATCATACTTTCTCTATAAGTAATAGAGTATTCTATAAATTATATTCAAAAAAAGCTGTTTTATTGCACTCATATAACTATCTGATTCAATTATTCAATCCAAATGCGAAAAGAATATATATATATTCTTTATAGATTCTTTTTGTACTTTAAATATAAGGAGAGGCTTATAAGAAATAGTATCAAAAAATTTATGTCTCAACGAAGCACACATAGAGATATCGATAACACACATAGAGTTAATGGTATTTCATAACTAATTGATTGAGCAGCTGCTCGTAGACCACCCAAAAAGGAATATTTATTATTTGACCCATATCCTGACATAAGAAGTCCAATGGGGGCAATACTCGAAATAGCAATCCATAAAAAAACACCAATATTCAGATCAGATAAAACAAAGTTATAGCCAAAAGGAATTACTGAATAGCTTATTATAATGGATATGACTGAGATAGATGGGCCGAAACTAAATAAACGAATATCTCCTCTAGATGGAATAAGATTCTCTTTAAAAAGTAATTTTGTTCCGTCTGCTAGAGCTTGAAGAACTCCAAAAGGACCGGTGTATTCAGGTCCAATACGCTGTTGTATCCCTGCAGATATTTCTCTTTCTAACCATACAATTGCTAGTACACTTATAGTAATTCCTAATATCAAAATAAAAATAGGCACAAATACCCAAAGAATTCCATATATCTCTTTCAAAAATTGCAATCTGAAAAAAAAATGTATATCTTGTATTTCTGTTAAATCAATTATCATTTCAACGATCAACTTCTCCCATAATAATATCTATGCTACCTAGTATTGTCATAATATCGGCCAATTTCATTCTTTTAACTAATTGAGGAAGAATTTGCAAATTTATAAAACCGGGCGGATGAATTTTCCATCTCCAAGGAAAACCATTTTGATCCCCTATTAGAAAAATCCCTAATTCTCCCTTGGGGGCTTCAACTCTTACATAAAGTTCTTGTTTTGGCAATTCAAAACTCGGAGACGATTTTTTACTAATAAATCGATACTCAAACTCATTCCATTCTGGCTCTTTTTCTCTATCAAAGCAGCGGATTTCTAAATTTTCATATGGACCGCCGGGAAGTCCTTCCAAAGCCTGTTGAATAATTTTTATGGATTCTATCATTTCACCAATTCGAACTAAATAACGAGCTAATGAATCTCCTTCTTTTTGCCATTGAACTTCCCAATGAAATTCTTCGTAACATTCATAATTATCCACTTTACGTAGATCCCATTGTATTCCGGAAGCCCGAAGCATCGGTCCTGATAAACCCCAATTAATAACTTCTTTTACATCAACAACACCGACGCCCTCAACCCGTTCTAAAAAAATAGGATTTCGCGTAATAAGTTTTTGATATTCAGCAATACTTGTTAAAAAATAATCGCAGAAATCATAACATTTATCTATCCAACCATAAGGTAGATCAGTCGCTACCCCTCCGATACGAAAAAAATTATGCATCATTCTCATACCTGTGGCAGCTTCAAATAGATCATATATTAATTCTCTTTCTCTGAAAATATAGAAAAAAGGTGTTTGTGCACCAATATCTGCCATAAAAGGTCCTAGCCATAGTAGGTGAGAAGCTATACGGCTTAACTCCAACATTATTACTCGGATATAGCTGGCTCTTTTAGGTACTTGAATATTTCCCAACTGTTCTGGTCCATTTACAGTTATTGCTTCTGTGAACATTGTAGCTAAATAGTCCCAACGTGTTACATAAGGCAGATATTGTATAATTGTTCGGTTTTCCGCTATTTTTTCCATTCCTCTGTGTAAATAACCCAATATCGGTTCACAATCAATAACATCCTCACCATCTAGAGTAACAATAAGTCTAAGAACACCGTGCATTGATGGGTGGTGAGGCCCCATATTGACTATCATGAAGTCCTTTCTTTTCGTTGAGATATTCATCAGGTTTTTGCTCGATTTATTCTTTTATGAATCGCTTAAAAAAAAAGTTCATCCAAATTCAAGATCTAATAAATCGAATAATTGAAAATTACTCTTCAATTTAACGAATTTGTGACTGCCGAATATTAAACTGATTGATTAATTTTTTATACCGTATTCCATCTTTCTTTGACAAATAAGACAGTAATCTTTGCCGTTTTCCCAAAATTTTACGTAAACCTGTTTGGGATGAGTAGTCTTTTCGGTGCAATTCAAAATGTGAAGTAAGTCTTCGTATTCTATTGGTAAATTTGAATATTTGAAATTCAACCAATCCCGGTTTTTTTCCTTTTTTTTCTTGTGAAATAACAGGTATAAATGACTTTTTTACCATAAAAAAATAAAAGTTTTTCCTTCTCCTCGATTTTTATAGATATTTTTATTGATCAGTAATTAGAATGACACTCATTTTTAATTTTTTGATAGAAATCCGAAATCTAATTTTTTTGATAACTGAAATCAATCCAATTGAAATAGAGAATTTAAATAGATATAGTATAAAGGAGACTAGTTTGATATATAAAAAAGAATTGTATACATTACATTAGATAAAAAAAGATAATTTTGTTAATGCTTTTTTTTTATGTATACATCATTGAATTAAAATCAATGCCATACCAAAATACGTGTATTTGTTTAACCTATGTATCTATCTATAGATAGATACATATGCTAAATAGAAAACAAAATTAGATTAACGAATTTTCACACGCGGATACATATGTATCCTTACTATACTGAAACGGCTTCCATTATGGGTATTAAACCAATAACGATTTATACAAGCTAAATCTTCTAATCGATATTTTGGCCAAAGAAAAATTTTGAAATTCATTAGTTTTTTTTTCTCTTTCTCATTTCTTTTTTTAGTCAAAACTTTAAAACAATTTTGGACTTTATTTTCATTATAAAATATTGTGTTTCTATGCATACTATTTATATTATTTGGATCTAAACAAATTCTAATTCTCAACTCTCTACGACGTCTAGCAGATAAAATGTTTTCAGGAACAAGTAAATTAAATTTCTCGTTTTCTTTGTTTTCTGTTATCTTTTGATCTTTTGTTCTTGTAATGTATTTATCAAAAAATTTCTTATTAACATGAATTTTTTCTGAGTATTTTTTATAAATTTTGCGTTTATTCTTATGAATTAATGAAAAACCCATCATTTTATACTTAAAAAATTGTTTATTATTTTTTCTAGACAGGCGAACTGGTTCGATAACAAATAGTTCTTTTTTCCTAAATTTATTATTTTTCTTTTTCCTTAAGCCTGAAAGAGTTAAATTCGTCTGTTTTTGAATCATCATAATATCTAGACCTAGTTCTCCTCTTTGAATAGAGGCTATAGTAATTTTTCTTAAATTTGTCAATCTAATAAGGAGACAATATACTTTTACATTGTTAAATATTTTTTGACCTAAGAAATTTTTCCAGTTTAAATGGAAATTCAAAAAATTTCTTACTAAGAATTGAAGTTCTGCCTCCATATTGTTCTTGGGTTTTTTTTTCGATGTTCTAAAAACATCTATTTTTTTTTTCTTTCTAGTAATATTCTTTTCACTAACATTTTTATTTCCTTTAGAATGTAAAAAAAGAGAATGTAAATAAAGTAATTTTATTGGTATAATTTGCGAGTTACCCCTAAATGTATTATAAAATATCACAAATTTGGAAAAGAACCAAAATTCCGGATTGCATATGGAACGATTTAGTATTTTTCTATTGATTCCCGTCCAATCCAAATATTTTCTATCCGGATTTATAATAATAGTATCTTCTGCTATATAATTCTTGATAAAAATATTACTTATTCTATCAAATAAGTCTTTTTTATATGTATTGTAATTAGAAGAAATCATTGTGTTTTTATTTGATTGAAATAGGGATCTATATCGATAAATATATGAGTCTTTCTTATTTGCATAATTCATAAAATTATAGGATAAAAGATCGTATTTATATTGTTTTCTAATTTTTTTTTTTAATGGGATTCCTTGTTGTTCTTTGTAAAGAATTAATGGGCTTTTTCCATATGAATCCCATTTGGTTAAATTTTTATTTTGAGTTACACCACATTTAGTGATTCTATTTCTCCATTTTTGTGATACTAATTTTGACCAGCTACTGTTAGATAAGTTATATTGATAATAATTATTCTTTAACCAATTTGTCCATTGATTTAGTTCAGAATTGAGCAGGTTATTTTGTTTTCTTTTAGAATGAACTATTCCTTGTGCTCCAAAAAAAGAATCCTTTATTTCATTTTTCAGAAAAAAAAAATTTTTATTATATTGAAAAAGAAGTCTTAACTTATATATGTTTATGTTAATAATTCGGGTTTGTAACAAATTTAAAAATACATATGGTTGTGACAAAAAGGAGACATCAAAATAATTATGTGAATTCGCATTCTTATTCTTATTATTAAAATATTTGTGTAATTTTAAAAGAAAGGGAATTATACTTTGATTTGTTTTATAACTTCTTTCTGTATTTGGTTCATTATCGTAAAGCCATTTATTTAAAAATTTTTTTGTTGATTCAAGAAAAAGTTGTAGCTGGATTTTCGGAATACAAATGATATATAGAAAGATATCTATGTATATTTTTTTCATCAAAAATTGAAAAAAAGAATGTGATTTTTTAGTTAAGCTAATATTTCTTCTTTGGAATATCTGCAAAATTTTTTTTTCGAATTCTATCCTTTTACTATCATAAATTTTTTTCTTCGAATGAATATTTGTCTCGCGAATTCCAAGTCCTCTTTTCTTTTCTTCTTTTTTCATTTTTTCTATTTTTTTAATAACTACTTTTCTCTTAGTATTGAGATCCTTTATAGATTTTTTTTTCAATGAAAAATTTGTCGACTTTATCGATTGAATTGAAATGGTTGCTTCAGAAATCATTGAATTATTCTTCCAAATTGTTGAATATTTTTTGTTTTCGCTCAATTCATCGAGTTTTGGGGGTTTCCTTTTAATAAAAAAATATTTTAAATTTAAAAATTCTTGTTTTTTTTTCGTGAGGAATACTATACTTTTTCTAATAATTTCAAGAATACTTTGGATGATCCCTTTTGCTTTTTCTATTACGATATTTAGAAACAGTTTGAATTTTTCACTTAAAACTTTTAGAACTAGAAAAGTGAAAAATTCAAATTTTTTCTTTTTTTTTTTTAGTTCTTTTAAAATGGGGTCGAAAAAGGAAAGTGGATTTTTCGTGGAACTAGAAAAAGGCAATTCAACTTCCATCCCCCAAACTGTTAAAAAACAAAAGTTCTTTTTTTTCTTTGAATTTTTTTTGTTTTCATTACATCGTATTTTAGATTTATGCCAAGGTTTTAGACGAAAAGGAAATAATATTTTTATCTGAATCCCATCTGTTAGCCATTTTTGCGGAAACTCTCTTTCGGATAATTGAACGCCGTTATACGTGCATTTAATATATATTTCTCTCTTCCAATCCATATAATCTTCAGACCATTCTGGAATTTGAAAAAATAGTATACGAATTGTATTTTTAATTATTATAAATGAAGGTAATAGAATATATTTCCTAATAAAGCATTGGGTTATTAATAAAACACCTCTTATTACTTGAGCAAATATAATGCTATCCCAGGCTTCTGCTATTTCTATACGTTTTCTTTCTGCATTTTCCTTTTTTGCTTCCTCCTCTTTTTTTTTCGGACTTTTTTTTGTTTTTTCCTCTATAGAACCTAAAATTTGAAATTCTGTCTTTTTACGAATCCAAATATTTAACATAAAAAATCTTTTCATTGATTTTAAACTATGAAAAGAAAAGAATATTGATTTTTCAATTTTATCCAAAAAAAGCGGCGAATGCACCCTTTTTTGAAAAAATTTCCAAGTAACTGTTTTCCGTCTTTGAGCACGGATAGATCCTTTGATTATGTCTCTTCGAAAATCCGATTGTTGGGAATAACGTCTTAAAGCCAATTCGTTTTTTTGTTCATTATTTTCAGTATCTCCACGATCACGATAAGTCTTGTATTTTTTAAAAAATTTATCTTTATTAGTCAAAATGACTACACGTTTGCCTTTTCTAGAACGAATTTGAGAATTATCTGCTTCAATTTTTCCACCTAGTTGTTCTAATTCGTCCATCAATTTGTATGACCACCGAGGTACTTTTTTACAGATTTCGTTTCTTTTAATAGACTTAGTGTTCTTTCGATTTACTTTTCTTTTTTCGTTCAAATCAGTTGTAATTGCATCAAATAATATTTTGATTATTTGTTTTTTTTCTGCGTCATAATTATAATTCATTTTTACTTGTTCAGGTTCTGTAAATAAATAAGGTACGTGCGAATTTAAGCTTGACACTAATGAAAATTGACTGATTAGATTAAAAAGAAATGTAGTTACTAATAATTTTTTATCAAATGTTTTTCTATTTTCCTCTAATTTTGGAGAATTACTATTATTCTTTTTAGAAATCTTATTATAAAGAAAGATATCTTGAATTTTATTTATAAAAATGTTATTTTTTTTGTAAGTTTTTTCATGTTGGATTGAGGTTGAAAAACCGTTTTTTATTTGTCCACGGAAGGGTCCGTTTAACAAAGGATCTTTTCTTTTAGTTAAATATTTTTTTTTAGTTTCATCATCACAAAATCGAATTCTATTTTCGAATATATCGAGAGAAATCAATTTCTTATCTATCAGTTTTGTGCGATTTATAAATTCATTGCTCAATTTGTTTATTTTTTCTTCATTCCTATAGTACGAATCATTATACAAATCATCAGAGGAAATTTTCTTTTTTGTGAAGAAATCTATTTTTGTTTCCATCAGTTTTTCAAAACTTGATAAATTTTGTGGATACGTAAAAGATATTTTTTCTCTTCCATCACGTTGATATGTATGAAAAAAAAATTCTGAAATTTCATTTTTTACCATGTTTTCAAATTCATTATTTTTTATATATCGAAATGGACGCTTCCATCGTTTATAATTGAAAAGAATATTTATAAGAGGTTTTTGTAACATATCTTTATCTTTTTTTTTTCCTTTTTTAGAAATTTCATTGCTTTGTTTACTTTCTAATACTAATAGTTTTTTATTAAAAAAGGGGAGAGGTGTTCTTCCTAAATAATATAAACAGGTAACAAATAAGAAAAAAGCAAAGATTTTAAACATATAATTTCTAAATTCTGACAGAATGTCTTTTTTTGATTGAATACGGACATTAGATTTAATCCAATTATTTTGCTGTATGCAGATTAATAAAAATTCAATCCATTTTATAAAAAAAGTATGACCTATTATCCAACCAATAAAACTACTTGTTAAAAATAGCAATTTATTGTTACATCGAAACAAATAAATATTGATGAATCTCATGAATATGGAACTCGGTAAGAAAAGGGGATTTAAAAATTGAAAAAGAAGATTCTGAAAGAATCTTCTTTGAATACTAAAATTACGTATTGAATTTGGATTCTTGTATCCATAATTCAAAAAGTTTTTTTGACTATTGCCGAAGAACTGAAATAAAAGATAGGGTATAGCTATGACAGTTATTGTATGGGGTCTACCCAATGCTAAATGCAAAGGCGCATAATAGATAGACATGAACATTATGAGCTGTCCCGTAATAAACCCAGTTGTTGCTGCTATTTTCTTCTCGGTTCCTTCTTCCACAAGTCTAGCTCGAAGAAGGAAGAGATAAGAGGGCCCTATGGAAAATGTGGTC
>NW_028196708.1:0-2500 GCF_037176805.1 Vigna unguiculata | reverse complement strand
AAGTAATTCGACTCAGTCACATCCAGATCATGAATGTTAGGAATCCATATTATGCAAGGAGACATTGCTTTTGCTAATTCGAAGTGAAAGGTGATATAAAATCGGTCTATTTCTGGCATCATATCCATAGTTAGCGTATTCATCATTGTTAGAAGCTCCAGCTCCATATCAAGGTCACGGTCGATATCGTCACTATCGTCACTATCATCAATATCGTCACTATCATCAATATCGTCACTATCATCAATATAGTCACTATTATCAATAAGAAAACCCTTAGGCTTGTTATCCAGGAACTTGTTCAGAAATACTGTAATGAAAGGAACATAGGAGTTTGTCGCTAGGTATTTGACCAAATAGGATCGTCCAGTTCCTATAGAACCTATCACTAAAATACCCCTACTAGGGGGAGGTAGGGCTAAGCGGAGCGAAAAGGGTTTTCCATGAGATGGGAAATGCAAACTATTAGCCCCCCACAAGGTGTGTGAATAAGTAATTGTCTGATAATTAGCAAGGAATATACGTCTTTCTACTAAACAGGATGTATTGAATTCATAAATCATTAGATACTTTTTTTGAATGTCAACTAAGTATCGTAAGTAAATTGCTCCCGGTTGTTCACTTATTTGATAACCAGAGTTATTCTTTGATAAAAGATCACTATGAGTAAGACTCAATAGAATTTGATCAATCCTTTTTTCTGTTGTTAAGGTAGAAAACTGAACCAAGAATTCTTTTTCTTTATCATCAATCGAATCAGTGTTCGAGACCCAGGATTCTATTTGATCATCAATCCAATCACCATTCACGTTTTTTATTTTTCTTATCAAGGAATAGATTGCTTTACTTGGATGACTTAGATGTCTCGTATTTCTCGAAAAAGCGATTCGATTGATGGGATTTGGTATAATACTTATGAGATCGATGAGATTCCAATATTTATTCTTAGAACGTATGGATTTGACCCCATAAGCGGGACCACCACCCCATAGCATGTTGCTACCAAAAGCAAAACTCCGTATTTCTTCTAGAGAATCTCCTAATTGTTCCAGAGCAACTAGAAAGATATTCTTTAACCAGAAAGAATTCAGTTCAGATGTAGGATACCTATCCAGAAGTTTTCGCAACTCAATCATGTATGATGGAATCATCAAAGATTTTACCTTTTCGAACTCTGTCTGTAACTCACTATAGACTCGAGAAACAAAGAGAAGATGTGTACGAACGAGATATCCAGCAACAAGGAGAAGGAAAAGGATTGAATAGAAGAACTCCTGAACATTTAGCGATCTCAGATGTGTCGATATCAATAGTAACTCATTATTTCGATGAGTCATTTCTTCGGACAGAAGAAGATTATGGAAACAATTACCCGGAATCTCACTTATCAGATTCCATTGTGGAAGACACAATGGAATCTGACGAATTCGCCATAATATATCTGACCCATGCATAATATCATGAAAAATGGATACAAATTTTTGGCTGCTACTTAGTATCGGCAATAGGTCTGAAAAAGTATCTAAAAATATGAAATTTAGATATTTGTACCCCGTCGAGGTAAGGAACCATGGTATATATGTTTGGAATAGATTCCATTTTGAGAGAGTTGAAAAAACACTATCTTGTTGAAAGGTTCTATACATCTGACCTTTCTCAAGGCATTTTTGTAGACAAGAACTCCGTTTTTTCCTTTTTTCGGATGGTAAATATTTCTCAGAACATGGAGTGTGAATCCAACCCATGTTTGAATTGAAATTGAGATACTGATACAAGTTCTTCCCTTCTGAATCAGGTATATTCATATCTGAAAGAGGTTGACAATAAGTTTTTTCAAAATGGACTATTTGTCCCTCTGTTAGAGGTGTTCCAGAAATGTCTGCGATCGAGTAAATAGCTCCACGAACGAATGGATCGTATCGAATTGGAAAATGGAAAGATTTGTAGAAGTTATACCCTTCGTCGCCACTTTGCGGAAAATCGTTAGGTATCAATATGTTAGATACCTGTAACTCGATTGGTGAAATAGTATCTCTCTTCAAAAAAGCATGTTTTTTTTGACCATCGCAAAAAGAAAAGATTTTGTTGCGAATGAACAAGATTTTGAGGAATTGTCCATACGTAAAATCATAATTATTGATACGGGCCTTTTCCACATAAAAAGGGAATCTTTTGTTACAATAGAAGCAGAAGTGATATTGATTATTCAAGAATCGAAGTCGATTTGCTTTATAAAAATAGTATATCAATGAACTTCTATGAAATGGTTTCACGGGATTCAGCCAATTGTCTGGATCGTGGGATATCATTGAGAAATAGGAATCTGTGTTATCAAAAGATTTCCTGCGATTCTTTCTAGTATGGAATGAGTCAATCATCCACTTTGGTATCTTATTGAACAAAAATGGTGATATTGTTCCTCCATTGATCAAGAATTTCGATTTTTGGGAAGTATCTTGGTCATCCAATAATAAGGGTTTCCTTTTTTTCAAATGAAAGA
>NW_028196707.1:170000-172500 GCF_037176805.1 Vigna unguiculata | reverse complement strand
TCGCAGTTTGGCCTAGTTCACTCTTTTCCAGTGTCATCCCCCCAAGTTGCCTTGTTCGCAGTTTGGCCTAGTTCACTCTTTTCCAGTGTCATCCCCCCAAGTTGTCGTTGCCAACAACCCAAGAGTCCATAGTATTCGGAGTTCTAGCGGGGCCTCCCCTTGCTTCCAACAACCCAAGAGTCCATAGTATTCGGAGTTCTAGCGGGGCCTCCCCTTGCTTCCAACAACCCAAGAGTCCGTAGTATTCGGAGTTCTAGCGGGACCTCCCCTTGCTTCCAACAACCCAAGAGTCCATAGTATTCGGAGTTCTAGCGGGGCCTCCCCTTGCTTCTAACAACCCAAGAGTCCGTAGTATTCGGAGTTCTAGCGGGGCCTCCCGTTGCTTCCAACAACCCAAGAGTCCATAGTATTCGGAGTTCTCGCGTGGCCTCCCATTGATTCAAACAACCCAAAAGTCCATCTTCTTCGCAGTTCAACATCGCCTCCCTCGTTTCCAACAGGCCCAAAGGTCGTCTTCTTCGCAGATCCACGAAGAGCTCATCACGATTTGCCACATTCCATTTCCCACGGGTTGTCAACAACACTTTCTCACACTTCCCGCAATCGAGTACGTGCATGACATGCCAAAGCACATCTTATTTGCCTTCCATCGCACTCAAGACGACGGGTTGTGGAAGAACGATATTGTTCACAACAAGTTCAAGGACAACGTCTCAATCAAGGGACACAACCGAATTATGTTGACTGGGTCGCTAAAGTAAACCCGAGTTCATATAATGCACCGCATCCAAAAGAACTAGCCACAACACGTGCATCACTGAGATGTTTCACTAGATGGAACACGTGCGTGACATTAGGATCCTCCAACACCTCTTCGTGATGGAAAGATAGAATTCGAAGCAACCACAGAAGTACCGTCTAGTGGGTAGGCAACACAGGGACTGATCAACCAATATCACCCAAGGCAACGGGTGAAAATGGAAGAGATGCATGCTTGACCGTTCGATACGCAAGGCATGGAGCCAGCCAGCAAGTGCATCTCGATTACAACTCACACACCCTCACGTTCGCAAGACACCACACCACAAGACGGTCCACCCCCCACCTACCATGGGCAAGCAAGCAAATGGAAACATCAAGTGACGCAGGGTCAAGCATCGCTAGGCATGAAAATAACTTTCCACAATATCCGAGGGACTAGCTGCCGAGCTAACCAACGATCAGTGACGACCGTGTGTTGGTATTAATAAAGCTCAACAACTATGAAGAGGCTAGTTGTGCCATGATAAACATGCTAACGCACGCACCACGTGAGGGGGGAGGCCTCATCAAGCTCCCTTTAAAACCTGCCAGTGTGGAGCTGGCCGGCTCAAGGAGCACTCCCCCCCTATAAGAGGTTAATATGCAAAAGGCAAAATTGTACAAGTAGATACACTTTTTTTGAGCAGACATAAGTCCATATCTCGGGCTATACTTCGAATTTTGATGCGATTTTTTGCAGTAATTCGTAGAATAATGGTATCTCCTTGCTCACCAAATTTCATAATTTTTCTCGAAGGGGAACTATTTTTTTTATTTTTTTTACTTACCGGGTATGTGTAAAATCGGGAAAAATAGAAAAGCACATGTAGACTTCGAATTTCGACCTCATTTTTTCCAGTCCACCACTAAACAATATCAGGAACCTCCCCACAAAATTTCATTCAGTTTGGCCAAGGTCTTAAATTTGGGGGCATTTGGAGGCCATTCCAACCCTCACATCTCAAAAACCACGAATTTCATTTTTTCACAAAACTCCCCACCAAGCCATTTAGCTATGCCGCGGTGCACCGCCAACCTTGGCCATGTGCAAAACCCTCCGAACTCAAAACTTTCGTGCACCAAGAATTTCATGGTATTCATTTGGGGACATTTGGAGGCCATTCCAACCCTCACATCTCAAAAACCACGAATTTCATTTTTTCACAAAACTCCACACAAGCCATCTAGCTATGCCGCGGTGCACCGACCAACTTGGCCATGTGCAAAACCCTCCGAACTCAAAACTTTCGTGCACCAAGAATTTCATGGTATTCATTTGGGGACATTTGGAGGCCATTCCAACCCTCACATCTCAAAAACCACGAATTTCATTTTTTCACAAAACTCCACACAAGCCATCTAGCTATGCCGCGGTGCACCGACCAACTTGGCCATGTGCAAAACCCTCCGAACTCAAAACTTTCGTGCACCAAGAATTTCATGGTATTCATTTGGGGACATTTGGAGGCCATTCCAACCCTCACATCTCAAAAACCACGAATTTCATTTTTTCACAAAACTCCACACAAGCCATCTAGCTATGCCGCGGTGCACCGACCAACTTGGCCATGTGCAAAACCCTCCGAACTCAAAACTTTCGTGCACCAAGAATTTCATGGTATTCATTTGGGGACATTTGGAGGCCATTCCAACCCTCACACCTCAAAAACCACGAATTTCATTTTTTCACAAAACTCCA
>NW_028196707.1:142500-145000 GCF_037176805.1 Vigna unguiculata | reverse complement strand
AGAGTCCGTAGTATTCGGAGTTCTAGCGGGACCTCCCCTTGCTTCCAACAACCCAAGAGTCCATAGTATTCGGAGTTCTAGCGGGGCCTCCCCTTGCTTCCAACAACCCAAGAGTCCGTAGTATTCGGAGTTCTAGCGGGGCCTCCCGTTGCTTCCAACAACCCAAGAGTCCATAGTATTCGGAGTTCTCGCGTGGCCTCCCATTGATTCAAACAACCCAAAAGTCCATCTTCTTCGCAGTTCAACATCGCCTCCCTCGTTTCCAACAGGCCCAAAGGTCGTCTTCTTCGCAGATCCACGAAGAGCTCATCACGATTTGCCACATTCCATTTCCCACGGGTTGTCAACAACACTTTCTCACACTTCCCGCAATCGAGTACGTGCATGACATGCCAAAGCACATCTTATTTGCCTTCCATCGCACTCAAGACGACGGGTTGTGGAAGAACGATATTGTTCACAACAAGTTCAAGGACAACGTCTCAATCAAGGGACACAACCGAATTATGTTGACTGGGTCGCTAAAGTAAACCCGAGTTCATATAATGCACCGCATCCAAAAGAACTAGCCACAACACGTGCATCACTGAGATGTTTCACTAGATGGAACACGTGCGTGACATTAGGATCCTCCAACACCTCTTCGTGATGGAAAGATAGAATTCGAAGCAACCACAGAAGTACCGTCTAGTGGGTAGGCAACACAGGGACTGATCAACCAATATCACCCAAGGCAACGGGTGAAAATGGAAGAGATGCATGCTTGACCGTTCGATACGCAAGGCATGGAGCCAGCCAGCAAGTGCATCTCGATTACAACTCACACACCCTCACGTTCGCAAGACACCACACCACAAGACGGTCCACCCCCCCCCTACCATGGGCAAGCAAGCAAATGGAAACATCAAGTGACGCAGGGTCAAGCATCGCTAGGCATGAAAATAACTTTCCACAATATCCGAGGGACTAGCTGCCGAGCTAACCAACGATCAGTGACGACCGTGTGTTGGTATTAATAAAGCTCAACAACTATGAAGAGGCTAGTTGTGCCATGATAAACATGCTAACGCACGGACCACGTGAGGGGGGAGGCCTCATCAAGCTCCCTTTAAAACCTGCCAGTGTGGAGCTGGCCGGCTCAAGGAGCACTCCCCCCCTATAAGAGGTTAATATGCAAAAGGCAAAATTGTACAAGTAGATACACTTTTTTTGAGCAGACATAAGTCCATATCTCGGGCTATACTTCGAATTTTGATGCGATTTTTTGCAGTAATTCGTAGAATAATGGTATCTCCTTGCTCACCAAATTTCATAATTTTTCTCGAAGGGGAACTATTTTTTTTATTTTTTTTACTTACCGGGTATGTGTAAAATCGGGAAAAATAGAAAAGCACATGTAGACTTCGAATTTCGACCTCATTTTTTCCAGTCCACCACTAAACAATATCAGGAACCTCCCCACAAAATTTCATTCAGTTTGGCCAAGGTCTTAAATTTGACAAATTTTGGCACCAACCTATCTAGTCGCGGTGCACCGACCAACTTGGCCAAGTGCAAAATGCATCCAATTCAAAACTTTTGTGCACCAACACTTTTACAGTACTCATTTGGGGGCATTTGGAGGCCTTTCCAACCCTCACATCTCAAAAACCACGAATTTCATTTTTTCACAAATCTCCCCACCAAGCCATCTAGCTATGCCGTGGTGCACCGCCAACCTTGGCCATGTGCAAAACCCTCCGAACTCAAAACTTTCGTGCACCAAGAATTTCATGGTATTCATTTGGGGGCATTTGGAGGCCATTCCAACCCTCACATCTCAAAAACCACGAATTTCATTTTTTCACAAAACTCCCCACCAAGCCATTTAGCTATGCCGCGGTGCACCGCCAACCTTGGCCATGTGCAAAACCCTCCGAACTCAAAACTTTCGTGCACCAAGAATTTCATGGTATTCATTTGGGGACATTTGGAGGCCATTCCAACCCTCACATCTCAAAAACCACGAATTTCATTTTTTCACAAAACTCCACACAAGCCATCTAGCTATGCCGCGGTGCACCGACCAACTTGGCCATGTGCAAAACCCTCCGAACTCAAAACTTTCGTGCACCAAGAATTTCATGGTATTCATTTGGGGACATTTGGAGGCCATTCCAACCCTCACATCTCAAAAACCACGAATTTCATTTTTTCACAAAACTCCACACAAGCCATCTAGCTATGCCGCGGTGCACCGACCAACTTGGCCATGTGCAAAACCCTCCGAACTCAAAACTTTCGTGCACCAAGAATTTCATGGTATTCATTTGGGGACATTTGGAGGCCATTCCAACCCTCACATCTCAAAAACCACGAATTTCATTTTTTCACAAAACTCCACACAAGCCATCTAGCTATGCCGCGGTGCACCGACCAACTTGGCCATGTGCAAAACCCTCCGAACTCAAAACTTTCGTGCACCAAGAATTTCATGGTATTCATTTGGGGACATTTGGAG
>NW_028196707.1:130000-132500 GCF_037176805.1 Vigna unguiculata | reverse complement strand
TTTTTCACAAATCTCCCCACCAAGCCATCTAGCTATGCCGTGGTGCACCGCCAACCTTGGCCATGTGCAAAACCCTCCGAACTCAAAACTTTCGTGCACCAAGAATTTCATGGTATTCATTTGGGGGCATTTGGAGGCCATTCCAACCCTCACATCTCAAAAACCACGAATTTCATTTTTTCACAAAACTCCCCACCAAGCCATTTAGCTATGCCGCGGTGCACCGCCAACCTTGGCCATGTGCAAAACCCTCCGAACTCAAAACTTTCGTGCACCAAGAATTTCATGGTATTCATTTGGGGACATTTGGAGGCCATTCCAACCCTCACATCTCAAAAACCACGAATTTCATTTTTTCACAAAACTCCACACAAGCCATCTAGCTATGCCGCGGTGCACCGACCAACTTGGCCATGTGCAAAACCCTCCGAACTCAAAACTTTCGTGCACCAAGAATTTCATGGTATTCATTTGGGGACATTTGGAGGCCATTCCAACCCTCACATCTCAAAAACCACGAATTTCATTTTTTCACAAAACTCCACACAAGCCATCTAGCTATGCCGCGGTGCACCGACCAACTTGGCCATGTGCAAAACCCTCCGAACTCAAAACTTTCGTGCACCAAGAATTTCATGGTATTCATTTGGGGACATTTGGAGGCCATTCCAACCCTCACATCTCAAAAACCACGAATTTCATTTTTTCACAAAACTCCACACAAGCCATCTAGCTATGCCGCGGTGCACCGACCAACTTGGCCATGTGCAAAACCCTCCGAACTCAAAACTTTCGTGCACCAAGAATTTCATGGTATTCATTTGGGGGCATTTGGAGGCCATTCCAACCCTCACACCTCAAAAACCACGAATTTCATTTTTTCACAAAACTCCACACAAGCCATCTAGCTATGCCGCGGTGCACCGACCAACTTGGCCATGTGCAAAACCCTCCGAACTCAAAACTTTCGTGCACCAAGAATTTCATGATATTCATTTGGGGGCATTTGGAGGCCATTCCAACCCTCACACCTCAAAAACCACGAATTTCATTTTTTCACAAATCTCCCCACCAAGCCATTTAGCTATGTCGTGGTGCACCGCCAACCTTGGCCATGTGCAAAACCCTCCGAACTCAAAACTTTCGTGCACCAAGAATTTCATGGTATTCATTTGGGGGCATTTGGAGGCCTTTCCAACCCTCACATCTCAAAAACCACGAATTTCATTTTTTCACAAAACTCCCCACCAAGCCATTTAGCTATGCCGTGGTGCACCGACAACCTTGCCCATGTGTAAAACCCAACCAACTCAAAACTTTCGTGCACCAAGAATTTCATGGTATTCATTTGGGGACATTTGGAGGCCATTCCAACCCTCACATCTCAAAAACCACGAATTTCATTTTTTCACAAAACTCCACACAAGCCATCTAGCTATGCCGCGGTGCACCGACCAACTTGGCCATGTGCAAAACCCTCCGAACTCAAAACTTTCGTGCACCAAGAATTTCATGGTATTCATTTGGGGACATTTGGAGGCCATTCCAACCCTCACACCTCAAAAACCACGAATTTCATTTTTTCACAAAACTCCCCACCAAGCCATTTAGCTATGCCGCGGTGCACCGCCAACCTTGGCCATGTGCAAAACCCTCCGAACTCAAAACTTTCGTGCACCAAGAATTTCATGGTATTCATTTGGGGACATTTGGAGGCCATTCCAACCCTCACATCTCAAAAACCACGAATTTCATTTTTTCACAAAACTCCACACAAGCCATCTAGCTATGCCGCGGTGCACCGACCAACTTGGCCATGTGCAAAACCCTCCGAACTCAAAACTTTCGTGCACCAAGAATTTCATGGTATTCATTTGGGGACATTTGGAGGCCATTCCAACCCTCACATCTCAAAAACCACGAATTTCATTTTTTCACAAAACTCCACACAAGCCATCTAGCTATGCCGCGGTGCACCGACCAACTTGGCCATGTGCAAAACCCTCCGAACTCAAAACTTTCGTGCACCAAGAATTTCATGGTATTCATTTGGGGACATTTGGAGGCCATTCCAACCCTCACATCTCAAAAACCACGAATTTCATTTTTTCACAAAACTCCACACAAGCCATCTAGCTATGCCGCGGTGCACCGACCAACTTGGCCATGTGCAAAACCCTCCGAACTCAAAACTTTCGTGCACCAAGAATTTCATGGTATTCATTTGGGGACATTTGGAGGCCATTCCAACCCTCACATCTCAAAAACCACGAATTTCATTTTTTCACAAAACTCCACACAAGCCATCTAGCTATGCCGCGGTGCACCGACCAACTTGGCCATGTGCAAAACCCTCCGAACTCAAAACTTTCGTGCACCAAGAATTTCATGGTATTCATTTGGGGACATTTGGAGGCCATTCCAACCCTCACATCTCAAAAACCACGAATTTCATTTTTTCACAAAACTCCACACAAGCCATCTAGCTATGCCGCGGTGC
>NW_028196707.1:117500-120000 GCF_037176805.1 Vigna unguiculata | reverse complement strand
AACTTTTGTGCACCAACACTTTTACAGTACTCATTTGGGGGCATTTGGAGGCCTTTCCAACCCTCACATCTCAAAAACCACGAATTTCATTTTTTCACAAATCTCCCCACCAAGCCATCTAGCTATGCCGTGGTGCACCGCCAACCTTGGCCATGTGCAAAACCCTCCGAACTCAAAACTTTCGTGCACCAAGAATTTCATGGTATTCATTTGGGGGCATTTGGAGGCCATTCCAACCCTCACATCTCAAAAACCACGAATTTCATTTTTTCACAAAACTCCCCACCAAGCCATTTAGCTATGCCGCGGTGCACCGCCAACCTTGGCCATGTGCAAAACCCTCCGAACTCAAAACTTTCGTGCACCAAGAATTTCATGGTATTCATTTGGGGACATTTGGAGGCCATTCCAACCCTCACATCTCAAAAACCACGAATTTCATTTTTTCACAAAACTCCACACAAGCCATCTAGCTATGCCGCGGTGCACCGACCAACTTGGCCATGTGCAAAACCCTCCGAACTCAAAACTTTCGTGCACCAAGAATTTCATGGTATTCATTTGGGGACATTTGGAGGCCATTCCAACCCTCACATCTCAAAAACCACGAATTTCATTTTTTCACAAAACTCCACACAAGCCATCTAGCTATGCCGCGGTGCACCGACCAACTTGGCCATGTGCAAAACCCTCCGAACTCAAAACTTTCGTGCACCAAGAATTTCATGGTATTCATTTGGGGACATTTGGAGGCCATTCCAACCCTCACATCTCAAAAACCACGAATTTCATTTTTTCACAAAACTCCACACAAGCCATCTAGCTATGCCGCGGTGCACCGACCAACTTGGCCATGTGCAAAACCCTCCGAACTCAAAACTTTCGTGCACCAAGAATTTCATGGTATTCATTTGGGGGCATTTGGAGGCCATTCCAACCCTCACACCTCAAAAACCACGAATTTCATTTTTTCACAAAACTCCACACAAGCCATCTAGCTATGCCGCGGTGCACCGACCAACTTGGCCATGTGCAAAACCCTCCGAACTCAAAACTTTCGTGCACCAAGAATTTCATGATATTCATTTGGGGGCATTTGGAGGCCATTCCAACCCTCACACCTCAAAAACCACGAATTTCATTTTTTCACAAATCTCCCCACCAAGCCATTTAGCTATGTCGTGGTGCACCGCCAACCTTGGCCATGTGCAAAACCCTCCGAACTCAAAACTTTCGTGCACCAAGAATTTCATGGTATTCATTTGGGGGCATTTGGAGGCCTTTCCAACCCTCACATCTCAAAAACCACGAATTTCATTTTTTCACAAAACTCCCCACCAAGCCATTTAGCTATGCCGTGGTGCACCGACAACCTTGCCCATGTGTAAAACCCAACCAACTCAAAACTTTCGTGCACCAAGAATTTCATGGTATTCATTTGGGGACATTTGGAGGCCATTCCAACCCTCACATCTCAAAAACCACGAATTTCATTTTTTCACAAAACTCCACACAAGCCATCTAGCTATGCCGCGGTGCACCGACCAACTTGGCCATGTGCAAAACTCTCCGAACTCAAAACTTTCGTGCACCAAGAATTTCATGGTATTCATTTGGGGACATTTGGAGGCCATTCCAACCCTCACACCTCAAAAACCACGAATTTCATTTTTTCACAAAACTCCCCACCAAGCCATTTAGCTATGCCGCGGTGCACCGCCAACCTTGGCCATGTGCAAAACCCTCCGAACTCAAAACTTTCGTGCACCAAGAATTTCATGGTATTCATTTGGGGACATTTGGAGGCCATTCCAACCCTCACATCTCAAAAACCACGAATTTCATTTTTTCACAAAACTCCACACAAGCCATCTAGCTATGCCGCGGTGCACCGACCAACTTGGCCATGTGCAAAACCCTCCGAACTCAAAACTTTCGTGCACCAAGAATTTCATGGTATTCATTTGGGGACATTTGGAGGCCATTCCAACCCTCACATCTCAAAAACCACGAATTTCATTTTTTCACAAAACTCCACACAAGCCATCTAGCTATGCCGCGGTGCACCGACCAACTTGGCCATGTGCAAAACCCTCCGAACTCAAAACTTTCGTGCACCAAGAATTTCATGGTATTCATTTGGGGACATTTGGAGGCCATTCCAACCCTCACATCTCAAAAACCACGAATTTCATTTTTTCACAAAACTCCACACAAGCCATCTAGCTATGCCGCGGTGCACCGACCAACTTGGCCATGTGCAAAACCCTCCGAACTCAAAACTTTCGTGCACCAAGAATTTCATGGTATTCATTTGGGGACATTTGGAGGCCATTCCAACCCTCACATCTCAAAAACCACGAATTTCATTTTTTCACAAAACTCCACACAAGCCATCTAGCTATGCCGCGGTGCACCGACCAACTTGGCCATGTGCAAAACCCTCCGAACTCAAAACTTTCGTGCACCAAGAATTTCATGGTATTCATTTGGGGACATT
>NW_028196707.1:85000-87500 GCF_037176805.1 Vigna unguiculata | reverse complement strand
CCCCCCAAGTTGCCTTGTTCGCAGTTTGGCCTAGTTCACTCTTTTCCAGTGTCATCCCCCCAAGTTGTCGTTGCCAACAACCCAAGAGTCCATAGTATTCGGAGTTCTAGCGGGGCCTCCCCTTGCTTCCAACAACCCAAGAGTCCATAGTATTCGGAGTTCTAGCGGGGCCTCCCCTTGCTTCCAACAACCCAAGAGTCCGTAGTATTCGGAGTTCTAGCGGGACCTCCCCTTGCTTCCAACAACCCAAGAGTCCATAGTATTCGGAGTTCTAGCGGGGCCTCCCCTTGCTTCCAACAACCCAAGAGTCCGTAGTATTCGGAGTTCTAGCGGGGCCTCCCGTTGCTTCCAACAACCCAAGAGTCCATAGTATTCGGAGTTCTCGCGTGGCCTCCCATTGATTCAAACAACCCAAAAGTCCATCTTCTTCGCAGTTCAACATCGCCTCCCTCGTTTCCAACAGGCCCAAAGGTCGTCTTCTTCGCAGATCCACGAAGAGCTCATCACGATTTGCCACATTCCATTTCCCACGGGTTGTCAACAACACTTTCTCACACTTCCCGCAATCGAGTACGTGCATGACATGCCAAAGCACATCTTATTTGCCTTCCATCGCACTCAAGACGACGGGTTGTGGAAGAACGATATTGTTCACAACAAGTTCAAGGACAACGTCTCAATCAAGGGACACAACCGAATTATGTTGACTGGGTCGCTAAAGTAAACCCGAGTTCATATAATGCACCGCATCCAAAAGAACTAGCCACAACACGTGCATCACTGAGATGTTTCACTAGATGGAACACGTGCGTGACATTAGGATCCTCCAACACCTCTTCGTGATGGAAAGATAGAATTCGAAGCAACCACAGAAGTACCGTCTAGTGGGTAGGCAACACAGGGACTGATCAACCAATATCACCCAAGGCAACGGGTGAAAATGGAAGAGATGCATGCTTGACCGTTCGATACGCAAGGCATGGAGCCAGCCAGCAAGTGCATCTCGATTACAACTCACACACCCTCACGTTCGCAAGACACCACACCACAAGACGGTCCACCCCCCACCTACCATGGGCAAGCAAGCAAATGGAAACATCAAGTGACGCAGGGTCAAGCATCGCTAGGCATGAAAATAACTTTCCACAATATCCGAGGGACTAGCTGCCGAGCTAACCAACGATCAGTGACGACCGTGTGTTGGTATTAATAAAGCTCAACAACTATGAAGAGGCTAGTTGTGCCATGATAAACATGCTAACGCACGCACCACGTGAGGGGGGAGGCCTCATCAAGCTCCCTTTAAAACCTGCCAGTGTGGAGCTGGCCGGCTCAAGGAGCACTCCCCCCCTATAAGAGGTTAATATGCAAAAGGCAAAATTGTACAAGTAGATACACTTTTTTTGAGCAGACATAAGTCCATATCTCGGGCTATACTTCGAATTTTGATGCGATTTTTTGCAGTAATTCGTAGAATAATGGTATCTCCTTGCTCACCAAATTTCATAATTTTTCTCGAAGGGGAACTATTTTTTTTATTTTTTTTACTTACCGGGTATGTGTAAAATCGGGAAAAATAGAAAAGCACATGTAGACTTCGAATTTCGACCTCATTTTTTCCAGTCCACCACTAAACAATATCAGGAACCTCCCCACAAAATTTCATTCAGTTTGGCCAAGGTCTTAAATTTGACAAATTTTGGCACCAACCTATCTAGTCGCGGTGCACCGACCAACTTGGCCAAGTGCAAAATGCATCCAATTCAAAACTTTTGTGCACCAACACTTTTACAGTACTCATTTGGGGGCATTTGGAGGCCTTTCCAACCCTCACATCTCAAAAACCACGAATTTCATTTTTTCACAAATCTCCCCACCAAGCCATCTAGCTATGCCGTGGTGCACCGCCAACCTTGGCCATGTGCAAAACCCTCCGAACTCAAAACTTTCGTGCACCAAGAATTTCATGGTATTCATTTGGGGGCATTTGGAGGCCATTCCAACCCTCACATCTCAAAAACCACGAATTTCATTTTTTCACAAAACTCCCCACCAAGCCATTTAGCTATGCCGCGGTGCACCGCCAACCTTGGCCATGTGCAAAACCCTCCGAACTCAAAACTTTCGTGCACCAAGAATTTCATGGTATTCATTTGGGGACATTTGGAGGCCATTCCAACCCTCACATCTCAAAAACCACGAATTTCATTTTTTCACAAAACTCCACACAAGCCATCTAGCTATGCCGCGGTGCACCGACCAACTTGGCCATGTGCAAAACCCTCCGAACTCAAAACTTTCGTGCACCAAGAATTTCATGGTATTCATTTGGGGACATTTGGAGGCCATTCCAACCCTCACATCTCAAAAACCACGAATTTCATTTTTTCACAAAACTCCACACAAGCCATCTAGCTATGCCGCGGTGCACCGACCAACTTGGCCATGTGCAAAACCCTCCGAACTCAAAACTTTCGTGCACCAAGAATTTCATGGTATT